>NC_047581.1:10562586-10735086 GCF_011004845.1 Esox lucius | reverse complement strand
AAAATATCCAGGGTGTAGGTAGAAAGGAGCAGAGGGGAGGGTGGGGAGGAGGGCGTTGAGGAGGGCGGGAGGAGATGACAGGACTGGAGAGGTGTGCAGAAGGAAGGAGAGTGAGATTGGGGGAGAGAAAGACTGACTGGTGACAATAAAAACGTTCAACAGTTATTTTCACGCCATCTCTGAGAGGAGGAACAGACAGAGGGGCGAAGGGAGGGACAAAGCCAAGAAACCACACTGGGCGGGTCGGAACAAAAGCCTGCGCAACCTGTCGGCGGCATGCAAGACAAAAATCACCTTCACATCAGTGAAGTAACAGTCGACACAAACAAATGTGTGGGTAAACTGTCTGCCAGAAGTAAACGCTCTCTATATATTCAGTGTATCCCCTGCGAAACGTGGGTTGACCTTCTGCAATACGAGCGGCAGTGACCTAATGAAACGACAGTCTGGACATCTATACTGTGAAGGAGCCAGCTGTAAGAGCTACGCTACTGTAAGAGATATACGCAACAGGGTAATCTAGGTTCCCGGACGCCTCCCCCTCTCCTATCCAGCTGTTAATTAGCTCAGCTAAGTGCTCCATTAATCGATTGGTTGTCCTGATGCTATATCTCATAGCGGGTGTTACTCTCCCCGTCGCTCGACCAAGAAATATGAGGCCCAGGAGGTCACACCGGGTCTCCACTTAATGGCTGCTCTTTGGTGGGAGTGAAGGAGTATGGGTAGTCCGGTACTACCTAGGTCAGCTTGGAGCCCAGCGGATATGTCGGTCATGATGACACATGGCAAGCCTGTCCGCCATCCTTTGAAATGCCCCGAGAACGTAGCCTAGCCTATGGAAAGCACCACACTCATTTCTTGCCCAAACACCTCTGCTCAAATTTGCAGTAGATCCTGTGGAACGATCTGTCAAAACATGGCTTTAATTAGCGAATAAATGTTGTGAAATTCCCTGCACTATAGGCAATGGCTTAAAATGCTTGCTCTACTAACCAGTCATCTCCCACAACACCTTTACCCATGTGTCTTGTGCCCCCGAGCGCCAGTCTCTACATTGCTGTGGGACAGCTGAGCGTTCAGAGCAGAAGCAGTCTCAACACTGCACTGCGCTGATTTTGATACTAGTGTTTGTTTACGGAATCAAACGTCACAAATACTGCACACCTTCTAGGATTTTGATAAGTGAATACCAAAAAATCTATTACACCAATGTCACTCCCACCAAGGCCGTGTACGCAATATCGTTAGGACGAGGGGGACCGTACGGAGACGACACAGGGTTGGACGAGGGGGACCATACGGAGACGACACAGGGTTGGACGAGGGGGACCGTACGGAGACGACACAGGGTTGGACGAGGGGGACCGCACGGAGACGACACAGGGTTGGACGAGGGGGACCGCACGGAGACGACACAGGGTTGGACGAGGGGGACCGTACGGAGACGACACAGGGTTGGACGAGGGGGACCGTACGGAGACGACACAGGGTTGGACAAGGGGGACCGTACGGAGACGACACAGGGTTGGACAAGGGGGACCGTACGGAGACGACACAGGGTTGGACAAGGGGGACCGTACAGAGACACAGGGTTGGACAAGTCCCTGGCTTTCCCCTGGCTGAAGGCGGGTCCAACTTTTCTCTGGCTTTTACTTAAAGGTGTCTCTGGGACTAAGGCTCCAGAAGTTTCTGGGCAAGGGAGGATCATTGTGTGTTTGATTTTCTATACTCCTAACTAATAGATATTTCCTGTTCACACTCCCCCTCCATTTACTTTTAAGTATCTGTTGCTGAACCTCCCAATCCCACTCCTTGTTACTTGTTCTCTCCCTCTACTCACAATTTGACCAAGATGATACAGCCACTGACTCATATTTCTGAACAGCAGAAATAAAAACCCCTGCGGCTATCAACCGACATTCCAAAGATAAAGATGTATATGTTTTATAAGCTAATTTTGGTTGCAAGCTGCAAGATTTACGGTTGGTTTTAACTTTTATATATTATATTAATAGGGCACAATGTACACACATTGCAGTGGGGAAAAACAAGTTGTTTTAATGAATGATAGTTAATGATATTAACGTCACAAAACCCTATTCATCACCATCTTTCAGTAGAGTTGATGGTTAGGCTATTTTATAACTCCACAGCCCATACATCCCAAACCGCCACGAGGAGGCCGCCAAAGAGACGAAGACGCTTCCCCGTCATGTGGTTTGTTTTCTAATGTTGAATCCTTCACCTTGTCTCCTTATACTTCTCTTTAATAAGACACCCACTAGGGCCCTAAACACAAGCTCTGTGTCTGGTCTGTGTCTCCATACTGCTTACTGCCTGTAAGCATGCATATAGATAAGGACAGTTAACATGGACTGCACAAGCTCTGATGACTGACTAACAGAAGCTGATAAAATTATAGTTTGACCTGTAATACCTGTTATTAAGGGATGCACCGATAAGAAAGGTCTTGGCTGACAGCGATAGCCAGTATAATGTCCCCCATGTGTAGTGTGGCGTTCCTCAGGGCAGCTGCCTTGGACTCTTACTTTTATCTATTCTCCAACTGCCCACCAATAGCGTCCTACAACCTCTGCCCACACCAATCCCGCCTCCCAACTGACTCAACTACTACATGTGCACATTATCTGATAAAACAAAATTAATTTGACGATATGATCATAAGTTATTGATCCTAGGTTGATAAATTATTTATTAGCAAAATAATCAACTGGCTTATGGCGAATAGGTTCTAGCCATGATTCTTCACTTCTTTGCAAATTCTTCAGGTTTGCCGGATGGGGTCATTTAGTCTTGTAGACGGAATACTTCACATACAGCATGAAGTCTACGCAACTGTGTAAATACATATTAGTATCTGTAGACTGCATACATACGGATCATCGCCAGCACTGTTTAAATGAATGAATCCACAATTCTACTGGCTTCACAATTTCACTTGTTAAGAAAACATTTAGAAAATGCAGATGACTGCTTTTCATTAAGTTTTTTTTCGCTCCCCTGAAGCTCTCTGGTGCCCTCATGGGGAGGCACTCCTCACACTTCGAACACCCCTGGTCAAAATAATCAAAACAACACACCACTCCACCAACTTATCCACAAGGCATTTCATCAAGGGTCTCTTCACAAACCCCAAGTCCCAAAAAAAGTTTTCAAAATACAACTCAGATAACCATACATACCCACGAGTCATTCCATTAAGGGTCTCTTCACAGTCAAAAACCCTCCAACAATAACACATTGTACAGAGTCACAAACACGTGGAGCTCCATTTCATCCTCAGTTCCTCAAGAAAACAGCAAAACAACCTTTAAAAAATGGCTGAAACCACAAGGACTGTTGTATTTTTGTATGTCACATCTGTTTGGGTCTAATTGTCTGCCCCCTGCTTTACCAAAGTACAATGGTAAAGCACAATTTCTGTTATTCAATTTGCCAGAGTTGTAACTGCAGCAGCTGGTAAGCAATATCTCAGCCAATGTTAGCAAGTTGATAAAGAACATTCATTTGCTACTTAGTCTCTTTGTCTGTGTCTTGCATGTCTTTAAGTTGACTAAATGGTTTGCCTAGACTGCCTGTGTCATGCTTTAGTACATTTGCTGAAGCTTACAAAATGTCAGTGTACAGTAAGAGGACGAATCTAGACTGATAATTTATTTACTTTTGGAATGTTGTTCAAATGGATTCAAAATATAAGGCAGAGACATGGGCTACATCATCTGATCAAACCCTGAGTAAACAGAGAGACATATCTGAAAGACCTAGACATTTTGGGGAAGTTTCCAAATTACAACGCTAAATAGACACTGTTGTTTGAGGAAAAAAAACTCTCTCCACTGTCGCCATCAAAAACAAGTATGCAAAGAACAAAATATTCATTTTCTTTTTAAAATGACATCATTTAGTTATTTTTATGGTAGACATAAATAAAATAGGGATTTTCCAATTACCATGGATTCCTGGATTCCAGGGAGTTTTGCATCTGTGTGTGTGTGGTCCAGTCCTAATATTCTACACTACATTCCATCTGATATCTTATTAACTCTCTTGCTGCCAATAGTTGGCCTGTAGAACAGAAGACATGCATTCAGCCACCTAGTCCGAAATACACAACAAGCATTTGAAATATCTAAAAGTATGTAGTGACCATAAAAACAAGCCTCTTTTCAGAACCAGGGTCTTTCTCAGAGCCAGTGCTCTTGAGGTTTTCACCCTGCTTTCAGAAGCCATTTTCTCACTGAAAACACAGTTAGAGTCTATTTTAACAAACCAAACCCAATGATTAATCTTAAGGCATGTGGTAGTGGTTTGAGGGTCTGTCAAATGTTTGTTATTTTCACAACCAAAAATGTAGGGTGCATTGTTGGAGTACAGTAGAATGAAAGGACTTGTGATTACATGACTTCAATATTTATGTACATGTATGTAAATAGTATTTGGACAGTTTGTAAGCTCTACCAAATTGCTTTACAGCTGTAAAACACATTACTGATTAGGCCTGAAAGAAGAGAATCATTCTAATCAAATTCAAACCTAAATAAAAAGCTTGCTTTGAAAGGGCTACTTCAAAATGCTCTTACATGCACCTTATTGCTCTCTGTGGGGGTATAATATTAAACCAAGGCAGATGATGAAGGGCTTTATGAACATCCAAACTGTCTACAGTAGCTGGACAAAAATTACATTTAAAAAAAATGGGCGAACGTCCACTCATTGTTATCCTGCTCGCAAGTGTTTTATAAACATATTGAAACCATCTTGCATTCACAGGCGCTCCACAAACGTTCCAACAGTCGAACCAGGATGGTGAATCATTTAAAAAATTTGAAGTCTGGTTTTAATCCAATTCAAATATATATATATTTTTTTTTTATTCACAGTATTGTGGAAAAGTCTAAGCCAGCTGAGAACATTGCTATTGGGCAGTAAGTATTAATTTGCTTGCAAAAACAAAACTATATTAGAATAAATAAAAATTAATACAATTAAAAGTAATAAGAATGTCTTGTTGTCCAAAAGGCAATTGCTGTGTTGTGAGATGGGTAGAAGAAATGTGGTCAAGTTGCTTCAACATGCAGTGGAAGGACCAAAAGGTTTGTTTGCATCTGATGAACAGTACTTAAAGGTCACTTGATGGACAGACGAAAATCTAGTTAAGTGCTTGCTCAGCTTCTTGGCAGAGTCCTCTGGCATCAAAGTACACCATGAGAAATGGCCACCTTTGACTGACTGGCAAAACCATTAACATTCAGCACAATAATCACCCTAAAATATTTTGCAAAGACCACTAAGATGTACTTGTAGTAGAAGTCTGCAGTTGGAAAACTCACTGTAGGATATTTGCCACCTCAGAGCACAAACCTCAACATAATTGAAAAAGCATTGGATCTCTTGGAGGAAAAGGAACGAACAAGCAGCAAAAAATAAATAAAGAAATATGGCAAATACTGTAAGAAATTACCTGAAAATAAATATTCAACAGCCACCCAATGCAAATGCCTTTGGTTTTACATTCTAAGACAGGCCACACAAAAACTTTTAATTTTACAAATCAACACTTAAATTAATGGCTTTAAAAAAAAAAACTGACTGTTGCAAAGTACTGTGCATGAGAAATGTAGTCATTTACAATCAGCAGGACCAAAACCCACATTGCCGTTGATTACAGGCTTAGGCTGGAAATCGGAAAATAAGCAGTTGTTACAGAAATACACCGTAGTCTATTGGTATTTGTACTCCATTGGATTTAAACAAAAATTAAAATTATAAAAGGGCAGACTGACAGCTTCAATTTGAGGGTATTTACCTCCATAAACCGCAAACTGTGTAGGAATACCAGCCTCTCATACCTAGTCCACCCCTCCCCCATTTTAATGGACCTAAAGTAATTGGACAAATTATTATCCTGAAAGTGTCGGCTGTCTGGGCAGCCTTACAGTGATGTTCTGCAGGTATAGGTGCATTGGCAGCTTCAGTACTTTTCTCCTTTTTGGAATCTGCAACACCGGGGCAGACCATCCGTAAGGGCTGTGGGGTCTGGCGTGACGCACCTTCTCTTTTCTCAGCTCAGAGCTGCACTTCAGGAGCCCCTTTAACCCTCCCCTGACGATGTATGATTGGGGCAGGCGTGTCCCGTTAGGGGGCAGCAGCCGAGCAGCATTTAAGAGACCCTTTTCCCAGCTCTGGGCCTGATAGTTCTCCTGTGGGTTTTGGTCTGACACTAACATGGGAGAGGTGCACCTCAATGTTCAATTGGATTCAGGTAAGCTAACGGATTTGGCCAGTCAAGAACATTCCACTTGACACTGGATAACCTCCTTGGTTGCTTTGCCAGTATGTTTCAGGTCGTTGCCATGCTGTGAGGAAGAGCCATCCAATGAGTTGAGGCATTTGGTTGGATGTGAGCAGACAAGATGTTTCTGTACAAATCATTCTACTGTTGCTTTCATCAGTTACCTCATCAGTGAAGACAAGTGAGCCAGTTCCAGTGGCAGCTATACATGCCCAATTCATAAACTGGTATGACAGTTACTTTTCTCATTCACACTTTCCACTTGCCATCATTCTGGTACATAATATTATCATCTGTCCACCTTTTTCTAGAACTCTGCAGGTTATTTTTACTAGTGTTTTTGCACCTTGCAGTCCAGCGTGTGTAGTTCGGCTGATGGAGTCTTCTGCAAAGGATTTTGGAAAACACCCACTTCCTGGAGTGTGTTGCTGATTTTGCCAGAGATGCACTTTTGTCATTTGCCATTGCTGAGCTTACCAGTGCTTTCTTTTTTCTTCTTAATGTATCAAAAAGTAGCTATTGGCATGGTTAATGTTTTGGCTATGACACTTCTTCGGTACTCGTATTTTCAGATACCAGGAACCTCGTAAATGTAAATGCAAAGGCTGGAATCAAAACTAGACATTGACATTTTGCACACACTAATGATCAAAATAAACAACTGCCTAATGAGAGACAGCTGTGAAGCCAATTGTCCTAATACTTGCTCTTAAATGGGGGGACAATGTATAACACATGCTTTCTAAATGGTTCATCTGATATGGATGAATATTCCATCAAATTAAAGCAGACAGTACTTTCACCCGAATGTCATCATTTAAAATCAAAGTACAGAGCCAAAACAACCACCATGGGTTACCACCAGGACCATTTGAACTATAAAAGGGACACTTATTCTTTGATGTTTCACTGCTATTACTGTAATGTTTAGGTGCCAATTTTGTGTGAAAAGTACATTTCAAGCCAAGCTAACAGATTCATGTTTCAGCTTAAAAGGTCAGTAAGCATTTGGCCAATTAATTTTTTGTATACTGTAAAATGTCTGGTAGATGTAACTGTACTACTTTGTACTGCACTGCAAGATTAAATACAAGCAAAAACATTTCAAATATGTTTCCTATAAAATAGTTTAGTCCATCTATGCACTGACATGTAGTCTCTTCAAACACGCTTTAGACTTTTGCAGCACTATTCCCCCCCACCCTAAACCACCCTGGACTAACTAATACTATCCCCCCACCCTAAACCACCCTGGACTAACTAATACTATCCCCCCACCCTAAACCACCCTGGACTAACTAATACTATCCCCCCACCCTAAACCACCCTGGACTAACTAATACTATCCCCCCACCCAAAACCACCCTGGACTAACTAATACTATCCCCCCCCCAAAACCACCCTGGACTAACTAATACTATTCCCCCACCCTAAACCACCCTGGACTAACTAATACTATCCCCCCACCCTAAACCACCCTGGACTAACTAATACTACCCCCCCCCCACCCTAAACCACCCTGGACTAACTAATACTACCCCCCCCCACCCTAAACCACCCTGGACTAACTAATACTATCCCCCCCCACCCTAAACCACCCTGGACTAACTAATACTATCCCCCCACCCTAAACCACCATGGACTAACTAATATTATCCCCCCCACCCTAAACCACCATGGACTAACTAATATTATCCCCCCCACCCTAAACCACCCTGGACTAACTAATATTATCCCCCCACCCTAAACCACCCTGGACTAACTAATATTATCCCCCCCCACCCTAAACCACCCTGGACTAACTAATATTATCCCCCCCACCCTTAACCACTCATTGCTATTCCGGTCTTGTTCAGTAAAGGAAGAGGAGGAGGCGAGTCATGTCAGTCTTGTAAGCATCAGAGGCAGGATTCTACACAGTAGAATATATAATATTATATAATATTTAATATATTAGCTATTAACAAAGCCTGGCTGCTGATAATATTATAGCGTCTGGGATTAGCATTACTAGCGACAGTTTCTGGGTTGTGCAGTGAGTCATACTTGCTTGTACATAGGCCCCTGTATTTTGGAGCGAACATATGGAATTACAAGTTGACCTTCAACCCTTTGGCAGTACAGCAAACTTAAAACTGCTGTTCTCTACTTCAAGCGCATGTTCTGACTTAGAAAATTAGTTTGAGGACTTACCGTTTTCTTACGATTACAGCTATAAAAGACCAAGTTTATCACAACATTCTCTGAACGTTAAAAACCTGACATTGGGAGCAAGGTAGGTAGGAAGAGAACCAGACCAACAAACGGACAGGCAGAAAGACAGATAGAGAAAGTAAGACAGGTGACGCAAGAGGACCCAATTGCTGCGACCTCGTTAACCCCTCCTGCTCGTTAGTGCCTCGTTAAGGCGTTAGCGTTCCCCGGACCCATCGTCTGTCACACCTTCATTAAGCGCATCGATCCACAGGGCTTATTAAACACATTCATTACAGGCCAGATCGAACCACCACGAGGCTAGCACACAAGCCCAAACACATTAGGGGAGGGGGGGGGGGGGTTGGTCCTGCGTCTGCGGCGACAAGAGGGCGGAGACACGGAGGTAAGGGGAGGAGAAGGAACTCGGGGGAAGAGGAGGCGGAAGAAGACAACACACACTCCCCCACAGGGACTCAGACACACACCTCCGCTTGACATCCATCATTAGCAATGAAGCCTGTGATTAGAGTGGCCTTTCAATATGCCGTGGAGGGGGCGGAACGGAAGCGGCAGTAAGAGGAGAGCAGTCTGTGCCCCCCCCACACACACACACACACACACACTTTTCCTTCTCTCTGCTCTCCCATGACCCCACAGATTCCAGTTTACCCCAAGCTATTTATCACTGACTTGAACAGAGCAGTGCCAGGACACTAAAGACTTCCATCCGACAGTAAAGAAAAGGGAGCTCTAACTCGTGCTACACATGATGTCATCAAGACTGGCCGTCTGCAACAAAAGGAAAAGTCATCATGGGGTGGGGGGGGGGGGGGGGCTAGGTCATGAATCATTTGGATACATCATAGACCAGTGTCAGGACCCTGCCACGGTCTGCCTGTCACACACACACACACACAAACACACCTTAAAAACGCTGAAGCAAATTCAAGATGCTCAGGTGTACCTAACTTATCTTTAACTCATACATTTCTGTAGACCGTGCATAGAGATGGAAATGTGTATGGCTTCCATTTAACAACCACCATTTGCAGTGACCGGTGAGAAAAGAGCAAAACCTGTTCATCGTCAGAGTGGACTGTTCACTGTCCGAGAGAATTTCCTCCATATTAGTTACGTGGGACGAAACGTTACATTTCTTGGCATTTCTCCGCTGTGTGCTGCTGAAAGGCCAAAAATGAACTTTAGGCCAAACGGCTGTTTATTTAACGGCAGGTCTCCAGCTTTATAACACTGAAAGAGGATTTATTTGTATTCTTTGTCCTGTAGTCAGTGAAGCAACAAGGATGTCCAGTGCCGCTCCCCTGTTGGGAATCAGTCTTAGAGTGCCCTCTGCAGGCCAAGGTATTATTCAACAGCCTCTGGAAACCTTTCTACACTGCCTTTCACTTTGAGCACTCAGCAAACCTACATCGCTTTGTATGTGTTCCACTATCTGTTTAAACTGATTTGACTAAAAATTAAACAGGTACAACTCCTAAGAGTATAATACAACACCTTTTTTTATAATTTTAGTTTTTTTATACAAAAACTAAAATACAAGGAATACTGGTATGGGAAGATGGTAAGTTATGTTTGTTTTTTTACCTCATAGACAGACAAACCATAACCAACAGTCAACAGACTGACACCCGTATCACAGCTAAAAAATAAAATAATAATAATAATAATAATAATAATAATTCAACCACTCAACCGAGAAGACGTTCAGGGAACCTGGCAAGGGTCCATGTGGAGGGGAACCTTGTCAGCCTTTCATTGTTTAGGAGCTACTTAGCCAGCTGGGTCTGTCGGCTCTGTCAGGTCTGTAGCAACCAGCCTGGCATTGCCTTGCCTGTGACAGAACATACTTGACAGGATTTTTTTTTTTTCCTCAAACAGAAGAGTCTGCTCTTACAAAGGCCACCAGTTACAGGCTACAACACAAATCCTCAGCTCGAACCAACTCTCTCACACGCAGCTATCCTTTGTCGCTAAAAAGACCCTGTGAAACAGCGATCCTCTCTCATGAGCAGTGTCCGCACCCGACAAGGACTGTCGCTGTAATCCCCCATGAACAGCTTAAAACGGAGGACTTCACTTCATACTCCCGTACCAACAGAACTGTCCTGACATTTACCAAACTCAGAGCTCGGGGTCTCTCAATTGCTCGCCTCTTGTTCCGGCGCATCTCGTTGTATGCCAGACAGTGAGGGGAACGTGTCGATATGTGCGAGTCTGGATCCCGTCCGCCCCGACAAAGGAAGCACAGCGGCTCTCATTAACAGACCTGCTGACTTGTGAACCAAAGAGAGATGACCCTCGCAGGGGTTATAACCGCTAACCACATGAAACGGCACTCACATGCTTCCTGGGCGATCGATAGTAAGACATTAAAGAAGGGACAGAGGCAGGAAATGAAAGAACACAAACACATTGAGGTGAACAGGACAGTAAGGGAGAGAGGCAGCTTGGGAGAAAAAGAAGTGAGGGAGGAGGAGGAGGATGGTGTCCTAGTGCCATATATTTGCCATTGAAACCCATGCACAGCTGAAAATATGTACAATTAAAACTTTCTAAATCAATGAGAGATGAGCAGAGAGAAGTGGAATCAGAAGCAAAGGAAAGTAAAATTTGAGGAGGAGAAAGGGGTGAAAAAAGGGGGGAGACACGAGAGGGGGAAAATAGTGGCAATTTGGTCATTTTGACCATAAGTACCCAGGAGTGATTTGATAGCGTTTTCCTCTGTGATAGAAGGATGAGACGGTCACCATTACAGGGAGCATCCCTATGGCTCAGAAAGACAGCAGCTCTAAGTGATGTTTAGCTCACAGATGGACAATCACAGAGGGAGAAAGAGGGAGAGCACATCAGTCAGAAGCCCACAGGGGATGAGGCCGCTCTTAACTAAGTTCTGGAACGGATGCAATCTGCTCTCAATGATGAATATGATGTCAACATGATTTGGTGTCATCTCAGATCCCTCAAGTTAAACTGCAGAGTGGCGACCGCGCTTGCCCAACGCTGAGGGTTGAAGGGAAAATATTTGGGTTATATTTGAGAACAAGGGGAAGCTTTGATTATATTTTTCTTCAAAATGGCAGCGTTAGGATTTTGAGCTTTGTAGATAGAAACGAATAGACACAAGATGTAAAGGAAATAGGTTACGCTACAATACGCTACAAAACTATATTTAAAAGAGTTAGGGCAGAATAGAATAATGCAGTTCAATGCTTAACATATATTATTTTACAAATATATTTCTTGACAGTTCAATTAGAATTTGCTTTCAGGAATGTCAATACACAAACTCAAAGTGATTGCAAGTTAGTAATAATGTGGCTAAAAAGCTAACTTACTCATTTGATGTTTCCAGACGTTTATTTGGTTATGGAGGGAGGGAGGTTGTCAGGTTAGAGGAAGAGTTTCTACGTAAATCTTCCCCCCATATGTTTTTTGGGGGCTACAGCTGGAAATTCAGGTGTTATACATTTAGCAATGTAAGAGATGTATTTCTGTAAGTATATGCTCAACTTGAACAAATGCTATCCACCGTATTTCTTACTGTCCATGAAATGCATTTAGCCTTGACCCGCGGACAGGCTAGTGTGGGTGGTCCAGAGGTCTATGCTGCTGTCTGCAAAGGACTTGTAATGCTACAGTGAGGTTTGAATCCAACCGACAACTCTTTCAACACCTTCCTGTCCAATTAAGCATAAAATGTCTGGAAATAGTCTTTAAATGCAACTTTTTTTTTACTTTTACACTCTTGTCTCAAACACGCAGGCCCAACGGTTTTGTGAAAAGTCTCACTAAAAAAGTCTGAACACTGAAAAAAAAAACATTCTTTAAAAGGCATTACCCGTCGTCCAGTGATTTAGTCCATAAAACAATATACAGACACCGGTGCCCCAATACATCAGTTTACTGCAGTACTACTTTCTTCCGGCCAGTGGTCAAACAGTGAAGCCAAATGCTAGTATCTCAAGTTAATTGTTTTCTACATTCTAAGGCTTTTTCAAACTGTCATTTGAATTTGAGTGTGTGCGCATGTGTATCTGCGGTTCCCTTGTTCAATTTCATCCCAGGCAAACAGTAGCTGTTTATGTGAGCATCAGACAGAGAGACAGCCTACCTGATTGTGTGGTTTGAAGAGGACTTGTATGTTCCCTAATGTAAGAAGAATCCTCAAAGACTTGCAGGTCAATATTCAGGTTTAGTTTGTGGATGTTGCTAAATCACCTACAAGGTGGATTCTTGGCACTGCCGGTCAAACACACATTACAGATGAAGTAATACAAATGAATAGATTAGGAACATTTTACAAAATAATATAAAAATAAAATAAAGTGCTTGGATATTCCATTGAGTACTTGGGTCAATAAACAATAGGTAGAAGCTGCATCACACCACTCAAGCACTGAGCACTTAAAACAAGAACCTGTGAGAGAAGCTGAAGAGAGGCCAATAATCACTTTGAAGAAGCTACAGAGTTCAGTGGCTGGGAGTGGGGTAATGATGCACCGATCAACCATTCCAAGAACCTCTGCCAGCACAAAAGCTGTTACTCATGAAGTACCATCTGAAAGCATAAAAGTTATGCAGCAGTGATGTGGGAAAAGGTTTGATGGTCAGATCAGACCAAGAAAAAGCTTTTTGGCCAAAAGTGTGATGTGGAGCAAACCAAACACTCCCCATGCCTTAACACACAATCTCCAGAATGCAGTATGGTGGTGGCAGCATCATTCAGTTGTGATCCATCTCATCTGCAGGGACTGGGGATCTTGTTAAAAATATGCAGGGAAACACTGCAAGAGAACCTGCTTCAGTCCAGAAAGATAAACTAGTTTATTATAATTGTTTTGAATACATCTTGGAGAAACAATGTCACAAGCAGCAGGCCAACATTTGACTGGCTTGAACAAAAAGGTGATTATCCTACAGTGGCCCAGTCAAAGTCCTGACTTCAGTCATATTTGTAATATGTGGCATTAGAAAACTGTGGTTCAAAGCCAAACTAAACAACCTGGAGCAAATCTACTAAGACGAATGGGCCCAAATCACAAATTTACCAGTGCACATAACCACCTCCCACTGTTCTCCCTTTGTTCTAGCTGGTCTGTTAAATCTGCTATACAGATTACTCACTAATCACACAACAACACATCTTTGGCTTGTCCACAATGTTATGTCCACAAGCTGCCAGACTACCAGGGAGCGAGATGACGCATCGGTGACTGAGCAACGGCTAAATGGACGGCAGTCACAGCAAGGTCTCTTCACCGAAGCCTTCCAAACACAGTAGTCACAAACCATCATCCCAAACACGGACGGATTAGGGGGGAAATGGGTTACAAGAGCAGGAAATACTAAAAACGTAAAGCTGTTATGGTAGCGAAAGGTGGCTCCATCTAATAATGTGTGTGGCGTGAATATTTATGCAAGCAACATTTCAGTTTTTTTATTTCTCTTGCAAATATTGCAACCTGACATCCAACAGGACACTTCCTGTACCTAGTATGTTCCAGAAAGTATTTAACTCCCCTTTACTTCCAATGGAAAGCAGAACGGAAACTAGGCCACTCAGGAACACAAAATGTAATCTTGAGTAGGAACTAGAGTGGATATGGCCTTAGGTTTAGGTTATTATCTTACTGAAAGATTAATTTGTCTCCTGATATCTGTTTGAAAGCAGACCAGCAGGTTATTCTGTAGTAGTCTGCTTGTTTCTTTATAAAAAATACTCATAAATACCAAATCCTTGACAAGGAAAATCATACCCATAACAAGAAGCAATCAACATGAACATGTGATGTGTTAGGCTACTCAGTGATGTTTTGATGGGTTAGGCTACACAGTGATGTTTTCATGGGTTAGGCTACTCAGTGATGTTTTGATGGGTTAGGCTACTCAGTGATGTTTTCATGGGTTAGGCTACACAGTGATGTTTTCATGGGTTAGGCTACACAGTGATGTTTTGATGGGTTAGGCTACACAGTGATGTTTTGATGGGTTAGGCTACTCAGTGATGTTTTGATGGGTTAGGCTACTCAGTGATGTTTTGATGGGTTAGGCTACTCAGTGATGTTTTGATGGGTTAGGCTACTCAGTGATGTTTTGATGGGTTAGGCTACTCAGTGATGTTTTGATGGGTTAGGCTACTCAGTGATGTTTTGATGTGTTAGGCTACTCAGTGATGTTTTCATGGGTTAGGCTACACAGTGATGTTTTCATGGGTTAGGCTACTCAGTGATGTTTTGCATTATACTTGCCCCAAAAATACTGCTTTGTATTCTAGAAGAAAAAAACACACACATACACTCACCTAAAGGATTATTAGGAACATCTGTTCAATTTCTCATTAATGCAATTATCTAATCAACCAATCACATGGCAGTTGCTTCAATGCATTTAGGGGTGTGGTCCTGGTCAAGACAATCTCCCGAACTCCAAACTGAATGTCAGAATGGGAAAGAAAGTTGATTTAAGCACTTTTGAGCGTGGCATGGTTGTTGGTGCCAGACGGGCCAGTCTGAGTATTTCACAATCTGCTCAGTTACTGGGATTTTCACACACAGCCATTTCTAGGGTTTACAAAGAATGGTGTGAAAAGGGAAAAACATCCAGTATGCGGCAGTCCTGTGGGCGAAAATGCCTTGTTGATGCTAGATGTCAGAGGAGAATGGGCCGACAGATTCAAGCTGATAGAAGAGCAACTTTGACTGAAATAACCACTCGTTACAATTGAGGGTATGCAGCAAAGCATTTGTGAAGCCACAACACGCACAACCTTGAGGTGGATGGGCTACAACAGCAGAAGACCCCACCGGGTACCACTCATCTCCACTACAAATAGGAAAAAAAAGCTACAATTTGCACAAGCTCACCAAAATTGGACAGTTGAAGACTGGAAGAATGTTGCCTGGTCTGATGAGTCTCGATTTCTGTTGAGACATTCAGATGGTAGAGTCAGAATTTGGCGTAAACAGAATGAGAACATGGATCCATCATCCCTTGTTACCAATGTGCAGGTTGGTGGTGGTGGTGGTGGTGTAATGGTGTCGGGAATGTTTTCTTGGCACACTTTAGGCCCCTTAGTGCCAATTGGGCATCATTTAAATACCTGAGCATTGTTTCTGACCATGTCCATACCTTTATGACCACCATGTACCCATCCTCTGATGGCTACTTCCAGCAGGATAATGCACCATGTCACAAAGCTTGAATCATTTCAAATTGGTTTCTTGAACATGACAATGAGTTCACTGTACTGAAATGGCCCACACAGTCACCAGATCTCAACCCAATAGAGCATCTTTGGGATGTGGTGGAACAGGAGCTACGTGCCCTGGATGTGCATCCCACAGATCTCCATCAACTGCAAGATGCTATCCTATCAATATGGGCCAACATTTCTAAAGAATGCTTTCAGCTCCTTGTTGAATCAATGCCACGTAGAATTAAGGCAGTTCTGAAGGCGAAAGGGGGTCAAACACAGTATTAGTATGGTGTTCCTAATAATCCTTTAGGTGAGTGTATTTGCCAGAGTCTTTGCAGTTTTAATTCAGTGCCGTGTTGCAAACAGGATACATGATCTACAGGCTTCCCATTTCTGTCCTGTAATACTGTGGAGTAAATACAATGTTCATCTATCCTCAGTGTTTTCCCATTCCAGCGATTAAACTCTCTAATAATTTCACATTTTTATAGGGAAGGTGAAATCCTTGAGTGTTTTCTTTCTTTTCCAGCAAAAAAGTAAAGAATGAAGTGTGTATCTATGTAGTGATTGGGGTATTAATACAGTGTCTAAATCAAACTAAATAATTTCACCATACTGTGGGGAATACTCAGGCTTTTGTATAGTTAACTTATCTTCCAATTTTTTGACAGACTACTTCCATTGGTAGGGAACCACCTAAATGCAAATTCTTGAACCTGTTTCACAAACGTTGACTCCTGAACCTGTTTCACAAACGTTGACTCCTGAACCTGTTTCACAAATGTTGACTCCTGAACCTGCTTCACAAACGTTGACTCCTGAACCTGCTTCACAAACGTTGACTCCTGAACCTGCTTCACAAACGTTGACTCCTGAACCTGCTTCACAAACGTTGACTCCTGAACCTGCTTCACAAACGTTGACTCCTGAACCTGCTTTACAAACGTTGACTCCTGAACCTGCTTCACAAACGTTGACTCCTGAACCTGCTTCACAAACGTTGACTCCTGAACCTGCTTCACAAACGTTGACTCCTGAACCTGCTTCACAAACGTTGACTCCTGAACCTGCATCACAAACGTTGACTCCTGAACCTGCATCACAAATGGGTTAACCAAGGGGTAACAAAGGGCTGAATCCTTATTGACTGCAGTCATTTCAGCTTCTCCTATGGAATGCTGTAATGCCGTGTCATCCCAACACACTCCAGCCGAAGTTGACAGATCCTCGCCTCACATGGACAGGAGACGGCCACAGATGTTTTCTCTGGCAGGGAAGAGGGCAGCGGGGAGATTGTTCCCATCCACACCTCAGGATGGTTGTACTCATCTCCAATCATTCCAAAATACTTCCCCAGGACAACTTTTTGGAGGGAGTAAATTCAGAGGGTCCTGCCCAACCTTTCCCATGTGTCTTCCTGTGTTTAAACTAACCAGAGGGTGTCGTGTCAGAACAGGTTGCCACAACTGACAGTGCTCATTACCACTCCCGGTCCCCCTGTACTCCCTTTGTTCTGGCCGGTTAAATCTAACACTGCAAAAATATACAGATCACTCACTAATCACGCTGTGACACTTCTTTGGCTTTAACCGTAATGTCCACAAGCTGTCAGCCTACCAGGGCGGGATATGACGCGACTGAGCAACGGCTAAACGGACGGCAGTCACAGCGATGCCTTAGTTGTCATACGCCAACCTCCCAGACGGGGAGTATTAGCCAAGATGGACGGATCAGTGAAAGAAAAAGAAAAAAAGAAGAGTGGGAACATGAGAAAAAAAAAGGCATACACGCTAGTAATTGGAGCTAAATTGAGGGCACATGGCAATCTATTGTAGGTCATCTCCAATTCCATTTACACTTACACACATTTAAGCTCATTAAAACTGGGTAATCAGCACCGTGGGTGTGCATGCGTGTTACAGAGGGACGCACGTTCCCAAGGGCGACAGGTCCAACGCTATCACCTCACAGTTAAAACGTTCACGGGAAGAAAAAAGTATGGGGGAAAAAAAGTGCTTATGTGGCAACATTTTCCTAAAATTGCTATACTGGTTTAATTGGAAGGAACTAATTGAAGAGAGTTACTCACGCGGAATAATTGTTGCAATCTGTTGAGCAGATCGGCCTACACAATGCTTTGTATTGAACTGAGAAAACGCTCAGGTCAAATTCAACGGTCACCCCACCCCTAAGACAAATTGATATGATGAGGAGGTGTTTGTCCTCAAAAGGTAGAATGAGAACAGACTATGAATGGCAAATCATCTGGAGCACAAAACAACATCAGAAAACAGACAACCAATCTCAATAGCACAGGCACAGATCCTGGAAATATGAACGAAGAGTACAGAAACAAACACTCCTTACAGTCGATCCTATTTCATAACAATCAACCCACCTATTACTTTCTCTTATTCTTCCTCTCATGCAGCATAGCGGAGGAAAGCCAGTTCCCACTGACTGGACACAGAGCTGTCATGAAAATGAGGACAGAAAATGATGGAGAGAAAAGGAAAAAAAGAGAGAAAAAGAAAGATATCCAACCATCAGAGATACAGGTGAAAAAAGGAAAAAGAAAAAAAAAATTCAATATATCTCTGGAACTAGAGCCCAGACGCAGACGTTATCTCGGTCTGTACAGACTCCTTTGTTCAGCACCCTTGGCCAACCAGCCAGGCTAACTAGTAGAAATCTGAATGGGGAAACGAAAGGTGACAGTGCTGCAGACGCCACACAGGCCCCAGGACCACAGAAGTCATTATACTTCAACTTGTTATCGGAGCGAAATGACCAAAGACAGGTGAATACTCTTTACATCACCATGTCATATATTAGAGCTGGCAGGCTGGACAGAGAACTGTCTAGCTGATCGGCTTTGCGCTTCAGACTCCCTTCGTGAAAATGTGAACTGTTTTTTTTTCCAAAATGGTTAAACACCTGCGGACTAGATACTGAATGTTCTGATAAGCAAGCCTTGAACAAAACAAGAGAGCAACCACCAGCTGAGTCGCAGACAGAGAGAGACAGCACAGAAACATCCTCCAGCTTTTTAATTATTCAATTAGAGGAAAGCTATAAAGAGGGAGGAGAAGTGGAGGAGGAAGAAGTCAAAAGGGAAGGAAGAACAGAATGAATGACGGATCATCTGCATTCCTCATTGATTGAAAGAGACAGGATCCTGTTACATTACATTAGGGAGAGGACAGAAGAGGGGGAAGACAAGAGGCAGGGGCAGAGGCAGGGGGGAGGCATGCCAGAGAGAGAGAGAGAGAGACAGGAAGAGTATGATAAAGAGACTGAAGAGAGGCATAGAGGGAGCAACAGAGGGAGACTGAAAGAATAGGACAAAGATAATAACTGAGAGGGCGGGATTGGAGTAATGTCAAATAATGACAAAAGAAAAGACACATTCAAAAAATTATCAGAAGACTGCCTTTCCTTAAACAGAATGTACACAGAATACATTGACTGACCCAAACAAGAATAAAACACTTGACTACGTACAGTCTACGTACAGACTACGTACAGACTATGTACAGTCAACATGGGCTTGGTATTGAGAGTGGGCGGCACAGACAGACCCGGCCCTAAAAACTGTGTACACTTCACACAAAATAAAGTGGAAGTTGAGTTGCACTTTCTAACATTCTGCAAAATGTATCACAAAACCTGAGACGCATATTTCCCCGAGATCATACAGACCCAAAAAGGTTTTTAAACTAAATCAAACACTGACAAAGACCTGCATCGTTCAGGCAAACATGGGAATTTAGTTCATTTAGATGTAATTTAGAGTTTTGATATTTAGTATTTTTCTGCTTAAATATAATTTCTCACTGTAGTTATTTATTCAGTGTTTTTTTCCCCAATGTGCCCAATACAAACAAACATTTGTCCCATGGCAATAAAGTCCTTTAAATTGAAACTGAATTGAGTTGGGACAGGGAGCAAGAAATAAGAGAGGGAAGGATAGAGAGAGAAAGCAAAATTAATACGATAGATATTTGGTGGCTAAAAATGGAATTCAAATCAAATTCCAATTTAATGTAACAATGCACATATTGCCAAAGCATATCAGAGATGAATTCACAACTGAACATACCTGTTCAGTTGTGAATTCAGGAACAATAATTAATTAACTAGATTTAACATCCAGCCCTAATTACAACAAAACGACATGCCCTATGGGGAAACACCAGTAGCAAGTACAAAGCAACATGCAGTGCTAACTGACCCTAAATGGACTGTACATGAGAGTGCGTGTGAGAAACCTCTGGAAAAGGACTTTCATAATGAGACTCACATGTCAGTGAGTGAACGGGGAGCATTGAAAGAAAGATGTTTTGTAGAGACAACATGCCCAGGCCTTCTAACCCTAGAGGACATACCTCCCTGACATGAAAAAGGACAAGAGAGAGACAGCGAGACAGCGAGACAGCGAGGGAGAGACAGGCAGAGAGACAGGCAGAGAGCGCACAAGAGTGGAGAACCAGATAAGAAGGAAGAACTGACAAAGCTTTCTAAGCAATGACCTCAGAGGAAGATGAATTTGTCCAGTGAAAAATGAGGCAAAAAAAAGGGACAAGAGGCAAGAAGGGGGTATCATATATCTCTGTAACAGAACAAGTTCTATCCCCATACCCCTATGATGCCTGGACCGCTGAACAGAGCAAACCCTACAGCCAGGTAACAACTCACTAGGAAATTGGAGCTCATTTTGACAGGGGTAAGAGAGACCGTTGTCTCTGTACAGTACAACTGACAGATGAAAAAAAACAAAAGGTTGAAAGAAAATATATAGTATGTTGAAGTACTCAGTGTGTAAACATCTATTTACTACTCTAATTTCTGAATTTGTCCTCTATGTTTGAAATCATGTTTATTTGATTTGCTGTTCCAAATAAAACATTTGAACCAGAAGCAAAACACATTTTTACTCCAATCCTCTCATCAAAACATTTCCTAGGACTTAGTAAAAAGATGTTTATCCTCAGTTCACCCGAGCATTCAGTCTAAACACATGATTGAAGTTTTTGAGCAGACACAGGAGGAAAAAAATGAAAAGCAGCCAAATACAGATAGAGATGTATCCTTAAGAGTACAGCCATGACGAAGATGCCATTGGGCCCACTTTCCTCAGACGGAGATGAAAATCTATTCTTTAACCTGGTACTATATTTCTAATTAGAAAAGGTAAATCACTCTTTAAGCTAGTAAATGTGATCACTCAAAACAGCTGGGTGGGGAAACACTAGAAGGTAAAGCTGTGACAGGATGAACATTTCTGCAGACCCTTTTAATACCAGGCAGATAATGAGGAAATCAGGACAAAGCAATGAGAGTGGCTAGACGTAACAACTCCCAGAAACATTCCCCCCAAAAAATGAACACCCCATATCATATGCAGAGGGAGCCAGAAAATGTCACCACAATCTCATCTGAAAAATGACTGCCTGAAATTAACTCCACGGCGTTGAAATATTATTAGCAACAAAATTAATCTCTCACCTGGCTATAATCGCTGTTGTCATTACTATTATGATGATGAATGGGATTTTAACAGTCTAAGCTATTGTTAACATCTGTAAGTGGACTAATTCATCAAGGGCATATAGGAAGCATTTAGAGGAATGGGAGACAACTACATTAGGCTACAGAGAAAAGAGGATTACGATGAAATCAATCTGGAAACAGAACTAGCACTTTACCACTGACCTCTTGTGGTGGTGGGAAAACCCTGTCGGGGAGCATTCAACAATCACACAGCGATACAAGGATCACTGGAGCGACATTAAGTCTGGCTGGCTGTACTGTAGACAGTCAGATATCCTAGTCAATAGATTCGATATTTTACAGCAAGGGACAGGGAAGGATATTGTTAAAAAAATAAAATAATAATAATAATAATAATAATAATAATAAAAAAGACTAGATAAAGATAAAAAATAATTCAGACATGAAGGATTTGAATTAGAAAATCTGAGAAGTTGTGGTCACGTCTCACGGTAATCAAGATTTAAACCATCAATCGTTATTTTTAAAGAAAATCATTTGGGCTTGGGTTGAGGTCAATTTTCAAGGGGTGCAAAAAAATTATTCAAGACTTCTGGCCATCCGACTATTCACCCAAAAAAATGATAACTTCCCCATGGCTAATTGACTCCGGAGATATTTGAATAGCTGATATGGGGAAAGGAGTCAAGAAACTTGGTAACTCCAGACTTTTAGAGCCAGATATTCGAGTAGTCAGGATGTCCAAACAAGCCCACATCTGAAGAGTATTGGTGAGTTTTCATAAACCCCCTCTCACCACCCAGAGGTGTCTAACTGCAGGGTTCAGACGTTAGCCATCATGGTGCAACATAGAAGACACCCAACTAAACTGAACAACACAACCAAAGTTTGGAGAACCCAGCTGGGTTGCGTGTCCTAGAGGAAGGAAAATAATTTGTGAATCCATAACATAGGCTACATTGCCAATTGGCACACATGCTCAGGGGTGTTGAATATCTATCTTGGTTTTCATCATGGCAATAACAGGGACTGTCCCCAAAAGCCCCTGAGACCACCACAATAGCCAGCCAACATCAAGCATACACAGATTAAGAGCTTAATCCACAATACCACAATTCTTTTTTTCACATGTTTTCCACAGATTGTGCAGCTGAGTTTGGGGATTTGTGTATAATTCAAAACAGACAAAAAATACCCCACAACCAACCACCATTCCTCAATCTAACACACACTTTCACATTAAACCACACTGCAACACCGCTTAATGGTTGTCTAGTTACAGTGTGATGCCACCCCCCACCCCCCACCCCCCCCGCCCAAACATTACCAGCACTACAAGGACAGGGCGGGCCCCCTGCCTTGTTCTGCAGTCAGACAGGTATCAATTAAACACTTTGATTTAGCCAGGGTAAGGTACTCGCCAGTTTGTTTTCCTGCATGTAGATTCTCTGCAGCTTGGGACATCCCTTGGCCAGGGCCACCATGCCCTCATCAGTAATACTGTAACACTGACCCAGGTGGATATCCTTCAGCTCTGAACAGTGCTCTCCCAGCTATGGATGCAGAGGGACAAGGGGGACAGAGAAAAATAATTACATAATTGGAGAAAAAAAAATGAAACGCACAAGAAAAGCAAAAGGTTACACAAACAGTCTACATTGCATGACTTGTGTGTTGGGGGCAAGGACAGACAGAAAGACAGTGTACCTTTTTAAGTGCCTGGTCCGTCAGCTTGTCCTGGTTGCCAACATGAACCTTGGCCAGCAGAGGGCAGTGTAAGGCCAGAGTGTTGAGGGACAGGTCGCTCAGCTGTTTACACCGGTAGGCAGTGTACCTCTGGAGGCCCGGGCTGTGGGAGGCCAGGGAACACACACCGTGGTCCTGCACACCACGACAGTCTGAGATGTTCAGCTCCTTCACATTCTGCCTCCGAGACGCTATCTTCACCAGGAGTTCATCATTAACCTGAGAAATTGGAAGATATGTTGTGACTCAAGACAGGTTTGATTAAAAAGTACCCTGAGATTTTTTTAAAGACTCAACTTTTTACTCACTTGCTGTAGGCCACTGAGGTCTATTTGCTTCCAGAACTGGAAGTCTAAGCAGAGGTCCCTCCAGTACTTACAGACCAATGAAACACACAGACAGCGTTCCTTCACTGACAGATGGGAGAACACCTGAGAGAACAAACACACAATAACAGTTAAAGGTTGTACACCCAGACACCTAAAACTACACCCACAGACCCACACCCAGACACCCACAAACCCACACCCAGACAGCTAAACCCACAAACCCACACACCCCCACAAACCCAGACAGCTAAACCCACACCCACAAACCCACACCCAGACAGCTAAACCCACACCCACAAACCCACACCCAGACAGCTAAACCCACACCCACAAACCCACACCCAGACAGCTAAACCCACACCCACAAACCCACACCCAGACAGCTAAACCCACACCCACAAACCCACACCCAGACAGCTAAACCCACACCCACAAACCCACACCCAGTTAGCTAAACCCACACCCACACCCAGTTAGCTAAACCCACACCCACAAACCCACACCCAGACCCAGACAGCTAAACCCACACCCACAAACCCACACCCAGACAGCTAAACCCACACCCAGACAGCTAAACCCACACCCAGACAGCTAAACCCACACCCAGACAGCTAAACCCACACACACACCCAGTTAGCTAAACCCACACCCACAAACCCACACCCAGACAGCTAAACCCACACCCACAAACCCATAGCCAGACAGCTAAACCCACACCCACAAACCCACACCCAAACAGCTAAACCCCCACACACACACCCCCACACCCAGACAGCTAAACCCACACCCAGACAGCTAAACCCACATATAGCTATTTCCAGCCACATCACAGCCAGTCCTTCTCAGTTGTGTTTTTAGTATTTAAGATTCTGGGAGTCCTGTTTGAACAACTGTACCCTAATGGTGACCTCTGACCTTGAGCAGTATGGAGGAGGGAAGCCGGTTGATGCTCGAAGTGTCCATCAAGTCACAGCCTCTCCCCTGGCAGTCATCATGGGGATGTGGACAGCAGGGAGGAGCGTCAGAACACTGGGCCAGCAAATCGCTGTGTTGAGCCGTCCCACAGCAGCCCTCGGCGGATGAGGAGGAGGAAGAGGAGGAGGGCAGGGGACAGAAGTGGAGGTGGCAGTGGCCGGACGCCGAGTTCGAAGAGGGTTCCCCACTTCCTCCACCTCCTGCCACTCCATTGTCCGTCGCTCCCTCAGAGACGGGGAAGGCACATCGCGGCTGCTTGCAGGGGGTGCACCTCTGCAACTCAGCGCACTTCCTCTTACACACCTGGGAGGAGAGAAGCAAGGTCAGCCCCAGTTCACAGACACATAGAGGGGGTTAGACCTCTGACTGTGAATGACATGGGAAAACATCAGTTAATGCATGCCACGTCGAAGCAGGGGAACACTCCCTGCTAATAATAGACCCTGATAAGGGGGTGTTTCAATCCTGGGACATCTGGTGAGTCGCCTCTCTGGCATATCAATTATATCAATGAAAATAACTGCCTAATGTTTCCAGATGATGACCTATAATTACTTACTTCTAAGCTGTTTTCTTTCAACAAAATGGTAATTGAGTAATGGTAAAAAGCAGCTTTTCTTTGTGGGAATGGCGTGGGAGTACCCTGAACACAAAATTGTGTGGACACATGCCAGATGTGAGTAGACCACTTATTGGCAAGCTCATCCTTCCCTAGACTCATCCTTCCCTAGAAATTTGAGGTGGGCCTTTTTCTCCACTTTGTACAGAAATTAGTCCATGAGTGTATAAGTCAACAACACTGA
Source organism: Esox lucius (assembly GCF_011004845.1). Lineage (NCBI taxonomy): Eukaryota > Metazoa > Chordata > Actinopteri > Esociformes > Esocidae > Esox > Esox lucius. The sequence goes on along the minus strand of NC_047581.1, from coordinate 10,709,994 downwards.
GATAACAGACAAGTGACTACATTGGGTCTCATTTTGGTTTGAGACAAGAGCTTTTCGCTGGGCAGACCCTATGAAACGGTCCAGCAGTAATGGAAAATGGAAAACGTTCTGGTTTCTCACCATGTCGGTATAGTCACTCGCACTAACAGGCACAGAAACGGCTAAAGCCACTGGCACTGGAACCCCGGCACTCCGGAACAACACCGGTGGCGGGATCAGCTTAGCCGGCACAACTGACAGCAGACTCCTCCCTTGGCCCTCCCAAATGGCCAGATCCCGTGGCGACAGCAGGAACTTGGCACAGTCCTCAGGGGAAGTAAGAGCAACGTATCGTCCTGCGAGCTTCGAGGCGGTGGCCACTCCGATTCCAACACCGCTGGCGTTGCTATGACAACGTCCTCCAATTCCGCCGTTAGAGATGGCGGCCTCTGACTGGTCGTTGTCGTCGTCAGTGCCCTCGTGGCTGCTGTGGACGATAAAGCAGAGCATGCACGGCCCCTGCAGGAAGCAGTTCCTCTTCTTCTTCTTACGGTGGTGAAGCTTGTGTGTCCTCTTTTTCAGGCGGTTACCATTTTTGGAGAGAAGATGGCCCATATAGATGACTCACGAAGACTCTGGGTAGGGCGAGAGAAATGGAAGTGTTACATGACACCTTTTGTTTAAATGCACAAGTGCCACATGTCTTGTTTAGCCTACACAACTCCAAATGAAGCTGAAATAGTGCAGAAAACCAAATTGGGCTCATAATCCTTTATAAGACACACTGTCTATGTCTTGTGTAGTAAAAATTAAATAAGTCATAATAAAAAATAATAGGGAACATGATTAGGTTCAGCAGGATAATATATTTTAACAATACTTACTAATGCATATAAAACTAAACCATAAGCTGTTGTTTCCAATGGGGGATTAATTGGCAGAACATAGGAAATGAAGTGGGCAAAACCAAGAGCAATATAACTTATTAGGCAATATTGGTGAGGTATAGCATTGTTCTACAACAAAATTGCATTAGCAATTCAATTAAAACTGTTTTAATTGAATTGAACCTCATCAATGCACTTAGATAGACCAGGGTGCATGTCTGGTCAAACAAATCAACGTTTCCAATAGATTCCCCTAACCAGTGACATCCATGGAGATCATATTAACTTCATGCCAACAAAGTTACACAGCCTAATCTCTACAGTTTCATTAGGAAACATACCATAAAAGAAAAAGAACCTCAAAATATTCTCTCCTACTATAAACGATTTTGTTCTTCACTTACTGGCATATTCAAACAACTGTGACAAAGTCTGCGCCTAAATATAATGAAGCAGCTGGTGACCAGTTCCTCTAAATAGAACGCTAACCTTACTGTAAGTTCAATGCCACATTGCAATGCTATAGTCACGTTCCATCATGGCATTAGTTACAACGAACTGGCATTATGGCTTTTATGGCAGAATAGCAAGCAAACTAGCTACTATCACTATGAGAAAATAAAAATAAAACTTATAAGAGCAATTGGCTAAGTCGATGAAGTTGACCTATACAGGTAGGAGATATGGTAGAACAATGATAGCTAGCAAGTGTAGTAGTAAAACAGTGGCTAGCCTAGCCAGAGGTATTGTAAGCATCTATGGCCTAGCTCAGCTGTGCTGAAGACAGCTAGCAAGCTCGCTAATTAACTAGTAATCTCTCAACATGGATGCTAGCTGAGGATACACAGATGGCTAACTTCTACAACGTATTGCTGCTCACCAGTTCACTCTGTGCTTCCCCCCTCCGAACGTCGCTCTCATAATCTGCGCGTGCAACACACGGAGGACTACAGCATTTAAATGTTAGAAGACAATAATGTGAAATTGGAAACAATTCATGGAAAATATCCAAAAAGCTAGTGTTTTGCTGTCTAGGAAAACACTTCCGGACAAAATGCCACCACAGGAAGACGATAAAGCGAATAACGTTCTGTTATTGGTGGAGCCGAATGTCAGTGTGGACCATGTGTGACCAATCCTGGCTTTAGTCAAATTTAGTTTTGTAAGTTTGCGGATCCGTCCCTCTGAAAACTCCCTTCACACAGTAAAATTCACGTAGTTCTGTCAAATGTTTTGCAGCTCAGTCCTGCCCAGCCTCCCTTAAAGGTCTGTCTGATAAGTTATTTGTTTTTCTTTCGAAATACTTTTACATCTTGTCATTCATTGTTTTCAGTAGTTTCGTTGTTCTTTCAATCATTATATTTCAAAGTTAAAATGTTTCCTTCAAAACACTTAAAAGCATTTACCTATGCTTGAAACCCAATAAGATAATAACATGAAATCGCTGCGAAATAAGTGGAGGGCATTCGAAGACTGCTGCGGGTCTACAATGCTCTCTGACCTGCTCCAGTCATCTTTACTTGACCCAGGCCCGGCGCCACGAGGAGGCAAGAGGAGGAAAATATTCCAAATATCACCATTATTTTATGCCCACTCAGTCACTTCGTCCTGACGCCGGGCCTGACTTGATTTGTGGTGCCAGATTATGGGAAGTTTCTCTTGACATAGCCAAACAATGCAATATTGCTGTTGAAAAACATGATCCCACAAAAACTGCTTTAGACTTTTGTAAATTGTAATATCCGTTGGTTGCAACCGCGTGCCTGCATATGTGTAGAAGTGGGGACAAGGATGCATTCAGAAACTTCTATCATAAATATAACAGTGGGTGAGTTGTTGGACAGGATATATGAAAGGGATTCAATGATTTCTCTGAAAAAGTTTGATGCTTTTGGAACGCAGCGGTCTTTTGCTTCGCTAAGATATTACTTTGATAATAAAGATATCTGTCATGAACTAGTTCAGACTAGAATAACAGCAGCAGTCAAATTTATTTGGTGAACGACTCTTAATTTATATGTATTTATACTTGATATGATACGTAGAACTACAGGGAATTCAATTTCTGACTTTTTCATTGGTTTTGAAAATTTAATTAAAAAAATAAATAAAAATGAACAATAGCTAGTCAAATATTTCCTTGTTTCGACTAGCACATGAATGCGGTATTGCACAAAGTGTTTATGCACCGAGCAACACAGCCAGGATGAGTGGCACCAAATAACTTTTACAGGAAAAGTTTAATAGATTAGGCAACTATTTGTTAGATAGCTGTAACATGGCGCTGCCTTCAAGATAATAATTATATGGAATTTCCCACGAAAATTGAGGAGAAAGGGTGTGTTGGGAAGCACTCCGCCAAAGGACGATTATTTGCATTAGATTTACTTGTTTTATTAATAAGTGAATTAAACAAACAGAGAGCAGGATGATCTCGACATCTTTCTGTGTTTATTTGATTCACTTCTTAATAAAACATATAACAGGTAAATAACACTTTTAGTTGTCTTTGTACCTGTTTTTAAATGAGCGTATTTTTGTCAAGTTCCTTGAATGTGTTAAGAATGTTCCAAAGCCAAGCAACCACCCTGAAAAATTCCCAGAAAGTTGTGAAAATGTCAAACAAACAACCACCCTCGCTTTTCTCTAGGCCTATGTGACCTAAAACATATTAGCCTACCTAGGTCAATGCCTACTTGACCTAAAAAGTTAGCTACTGTATGTGTGTGGTGAAAATATACCCGCGGGCAATGATCGAAGAGACCTTGGAGAGACTGCAGACAAAAATGGGCGTGAACGCGTCTCAATAGGCAGCTTCTGACCTGAAGCCAACTTCAACATCAACTCCTAAAATAGCATGGGACTGGGCGGTCTTGGGAAAATGTAGCTCCCATGAACTGCTGCAATGGCGACAGATCCACCTATAATAACACAACAAATAACGAAAGATCGTCGAGAGATCAAGAGACCACCTGTAAACGTTTGTCTTAAGGATGTGGAGGACTGTTTGATATATGACAGATACGGACTCTCCGCTCCATTCAAAGAGGTGTACCAAGACAGGAAATCAGTCATTATTTTTGTTCGGGTAGGACATATTATGCTACTTAACCTACGTTATAATAACTTTACAAAACATTTACAATGTATTCAAATGTGTTTGGTATTCGAGCTCTATTCAAAGTTCAAAGTTATGTATTATAAACCATAGTTAATAAGCTAACGAAGCGCTAGAGCCGGACACAATAACTTACTGTTAGCACAGTAAACAACTGTTTTGGACTACAGCGTAGGAGAGCTGTGTGCTTTACACGTGTTCGCTGTTCAAACACCAGAGATAATTATATAAATAGGTCTAAAATCACAGTGGTCAGCTTAAAATTCATATAGAAACTCTTTCAACAGAATTTCTTGTGCCACACCTGCAAAGAATATGTGGATGATTTGAGCAGAATACCAGGGGAGGTGCTTAAAGTAAGTAAAAGTGCCCATTGTTTTTTTAATCAGTGCTATTTTCTTTTAGGGCTTTATTTAAAATCATTGCAGTATAATGTCTATTTATTTGAGTTACAAATGTCACAAATGCCTGCCTAAACTGATGTGATGAACGTTTATATACTGAATGCAGGAAGCTGGTCTTAGACTGGTTGTTATTGGACAGTCCTCTCATCATCATATTCAGGTATAGGCGTAATCACTATTACATTAATTGAGTAAATATATCATGTCAATAACAGTTGCAAGATTGTTGTTTGGTATGTGTTGTTCTGTGTCTGACAGCTATATTTTGTTTTATATGTTTGTCATAGTCTTTCTGCTCACTGACTAGGTATCCTCATGAAATGTATGTGGACCCAGAGAGATGCATTTACAAAAAGCTGGGAATGAATAGAGGAGAGATATCTGTGGGATTAGGTGAGACATTAATTCATGTTGTTGCAGTCTTTAGTTATGGGCTATAGACCAGGTAGTGAACTGGCCATCTGGAGCACCTGGAGAACACACCCTGGCAGTAACAGGAAAAGCTGATGTGAGCACGGAGCACAAAGAAAGGATGGATAAGCTAAAAAATGGCAATATGGTCTTAGAATCCGCAGGACATGAAGGTAATGTCCCTAGAATCAGATGCTGCAAATGTGGAAAATAAACTGACTTATACTACAGTGGTGCCACAGTCGTGCCTGCTACTACTGCTAGTACAGGATAGTACAGTACTGTACAGTATACAGTGGAGAGGATGCCACAGCACCTTTCCGGGTCACAAGCTACCATAAGGTGAATGGAGAGCTGATTCATTTGGTGATTGTGAGCCTACTCCAAGCGCGAGCAAAGTGGCCAAAGCAGTACGTGATGATGATGGTGTGGAGGGAGGGGGAGGCTAGATAAGAAAATGTCAATATTGGGATATAGCTATTAGCTAGCTGGCAAATAAACTGAAGCTAACTGGGCACCATGATGTTTTTGGTGGTGGGCTGGTTTGAGTCAAAGTCCTTCGCTGTTTTTTTGGTCTCAGTCCATCCCTGCCTATACCTGTATAGCAATAACCTATTCCACATAAAAACAGTTGTAAAGTTCAACATACAAATTGTTTTTGTCTGTGAAGCCCAGCCTAGCCCTCATGTGAAGTCAGGTATGCTGGTGGGTCACATGAAGAGCATTTGGAGGGCAATGACGAGTCCCATCTTTGACTTCCAAGGAGATCCTCGACAGCAAGGAGGAGCCATCATAGCTGGTCCAGGTACCGACATTGTGCTGTTGTTAATAGTGCTGTGCATTTGATTCACATGTTGAGATAATCTGTATGACAGGGGTATTCAGCTCTGGACTTCGAAGCCAGTTCCACTCCATCCTTTTTTTTTTGCAACCCCTAAATCGGGGACTTATTTAGACCTGGGACACCAGGTGGGTGCAATTACTGATGACATGGAACAGAAAACTGTCAGACTCTGGACCTCACAATATAAGAGTTGAATGCCCCTGCTGTATCTTTTATACACCATGTATATCACTTTCCTTTCATGAGTTAATGTAAAATGGAGTCAGTATCCATTATGACATCTATTGTGAAGATTGTATCTATGAGGGTGCAAGACTGTAATTTTACCCCTACAGGCTCAGAGGTCCATTTTGCCCATTTTGATATGAATCGGCTGGACCACATGCCAATCAACTGGCTTCTACAGCTGGCAGGAGTACAACAAACACTGGACCTAAGTGATAAGCCAAAGATAATTGTTGTGTAGTGTCTTTTGTGTCATGATGGAAGAGTTGTGTTTTGAATACAACAAAATTGTCCACCACCCGGGCTAGACACCATGTTGAAGATACATGCTTAGTTTCTAACGATTCTGCTAGTATTCTATTCCATAAAGAATAATAGATTTTTACTGCTGCATCTTTGTCTTTATTGATTTATTTGCTTAGTTAAGTCGCAGCTATCCAATAGCCTACACACCACCACCCCATCAGACATCAGGTCAAATAGCATACAATCATTTTAGCCAATTCACATACAAAAAGATTTTTGGAGAAAAAAAATCTGAAAATATAGATACTTTAAAAAGTATTACATTGTAATAACGTACAATATTTATATAAGGTAACGAACGGAAAATTGTCTTTTTATCATAGCATTAGTGAAGGGTAGGCAACCTCGTACGTCACAGAATGGGGTTTCTGAAACTTGCCCCGTTCACAGACGTCACCAGAGGAAAAACTGAACCAGAGCGTAACACTGCGCTTCGGATGACAAGAGCTGGATAGAGGATCAAAATAAAGCACAAAAAGTAGGACAACCGCAGTGCAGGTTGGAAATCTCGTTGCGCGATTTGGAGATGCTCGAAACGGGCACATAAAAGCGGCAATGAAGCGGAAAAGCGAAAAGAGACGACCCGAGTCGAGGAAAAAGCGCTGTGCGGCTCAGGGAGAGGAGGCGGAGCCAAAGTCAGCTATTTACATTACTGTATCAGGTAAGAGACTGCAGAATGAACCGGTTGTAGCCTACTCTCTCTCTTGAGTCAGCTATTTAAAGATAGTGTGCAACCCTGGCCTTGCAGTGTCTGGATGCAAATTATATGAGCATGTCTATTAGACAGGCCTACAATAGATTTTGCTGCAGTTTTTTTATTAAAATGGCGACACCGTCGGTTCAGACTAGTCTACATTATCGTTTGGACACCATAGGCTTATGCTATGTCAGCTTTTTGAATGCATGTCAGACGCATGATAGCCATGTGTGTAAAACCACTGCCGATATGAACAAACCGCAACCTATTGGGCAATATGTATTAAATACTTTAAACGATATATCCTTACATATTGTGCTATACATATAAATTATTATATTCATTTACTCTACACGTGAATGCCTATTCTTGTGTGAATGTTCAGGGCAGTTCACATTTACCCTTATTTTGCGTTATGCATTTAATTTTTTAGTGTAGGCCTAGTATTTACCAGGAGATGCAGAATCCTTCATGATCCTCACAATGAGGAGATTATATTTTTTTCTTTCTGAGTGTTGACACTGTTTTTATTAGCCGGGCAGCACTGAATACATTCTAGCTTGTTCTAATGTACGTATTAGTTCTGTTGTTATTTAGGCCAGGCCATTTTTATACGTTCATAAACTATTTGTATGCCCATTGAGTACAGGCGTTCGCGTAAAGCCATGTAGAAACATCCATACATTTAGTTTAGTAAGAAACATTTTGGCAAACCTAACGATCTATCCCGCACTTGGGGACTGCAATGGAAGTGTTTTGTCTAGGTAAAATATACGTTTCTATTGGAAAATAAAATAGATTATATTTGAAACGATATAGGCAGCGTTACAATTAGAATGTCGAATGTCTTCCCAGGCAGAACTTTAAAAATCATCTCCTTAGAACGAAGGATGACTGGCATGCCTATCTTGCAACATTGTAGCGTTCCAGTTTCTTTTAACCAATGACGTTACGCGAAAAGGTCACATTGTTGCAGTGGGTGGTGCTAACGAGTTTCCTTCAAAACTCGTTTGTTTTCTGCACAATACGCAGGCCTATGGTTCATCTCTAATTCGTGATTTTTTTGTTTCGTCGTGGAACAGTTTGAAGATTAATTTCTATTGGTGTCGACTTTCAGGCCAATTATGCATGATTTAGTAAACTGAAACCGCGCGACCGATTATTTTATAGCTGTTGCCAAGCAAAGCGCTTTGTACGTTGGACAAATATTGGTATAGTTCATTCTTTTTTTCATTTTGCAGTTTCTGCTGTGGTTTTTATTAAAAGGATAACGAAAACTATTTCGTTTAGCGATGGTAGTTTATGTTGGACTGCATAAAACGTTTGCGTTATTAGTTAAGGACGTTTAAAGTAGCAAAGACAAGCTGTTCAACAACCTGTTCAACTTTTTTAACTTATTGTTGGAGTAAGTCGCTATCATGATGACCGAGGATTATGTCATGAGTAAAAGTATTGAATTCTTAAAAGGTGAGTACTTTTCTGGAAAAAAGCTAACAAAACCTACAGCAGGTTATTCCATCGAGACATTTCCGGTGGAAGAGAAATTCAAATTTAAACTGACACGTGACGTGTAGACTGCTATGTTAGGCCTTTGTTGTGTTTGTTTTGCCTGTAGATCCTTTGTTGTATTGTGACTGTCCATTCAATGAAATTAATTAAAATAGTTTTGCAAAAAATATTCGTGTTTTTGAAAAGCTTGTTAAACTCTCCTTTCTTTGGTTTTTCAGATCAACTGTATTTTGCCGTACTGCAGCAGAAAATAAAAAGCACAGCGGACAGACATTGTTTCTGTGTAGACGACGAGTTGTCATATGAAAAGTAAGGGGTCATATGCCAGGCCAGTACACAGTCCAAACTGTTTAGGCTAGAGTTGGATAAGCTGCATATAAAAACTAGAACTCTAAGTGGATTTACTGTTCTAGTTGTTTTTCTCAGGACATCCTGCCCTTGCAGATAATACAGTGCATCTCAGTCATGGAAAGGGAGTTGATGTTGTGTGAAGATTCTCCTACTGTCTTGGCCCCACTGATATAAGGATGATATACTGACATGCTCTTATAGTAAATTACATGTAGACAATTAGTGTACTTCAGATAGCATGTGATGTTCATCTGCATTGAAGACACTTCCCAAACTATGTTCTATATGCTCCAGAAGAGAATGTCTCCAACTATTAGGTCTGTATCAGGATGTCAGGCCTGTTTATCCAAGCAGTTGATGGATCTACAAGTCTCTAATGAAACCCTGCTGTAACTGTCATACCTGTGTGCCTTGTGTCCTGTCATCCAGCTTCTATGCAGACTTTGGCCCGCTCAACCTGGCCATGTTTTATCGCTTCTGTTGCAAGCTCACTAAAAAGCTCAAGGTAAAGAAACTCACACACTCCTTAACACACACACGCACACAAACTTATCGGAACTGGGTAATGTTTCTCTTTTTTTTCTGTGGAAGTTGGCAGGGTCTTAAAGGTCATTAATGTAAGAAATGTATTATTATTTTCAGTACTCATTAAAGGCCACAGCATTGATTAGTGTCTGATTTCAACCACTAACTAGCCACTTAAATACAACTTGAATAAAAATAGGCTAGCAGTGGATCCATACATTTAAGTGGTCTTAACTCCGTCGGACCGAAAGATTCAGAGCTTCCTGAATCTTCTGCACAAGGGCAGATCGCTCTATTTGCATGTGTTTATTCTCTACTGAGGACTTTGTGGGCACTTCTCGTATGAATGGCGTTTATTTACTAAAGTTAGATCAAAGCACAATCGTTCAATTATTAGATTATAAGATTATAATCGTTCAATCCATCAAGGTTCTACATGATTTGGACAAGGATGCTTGCAGGAAAGATTATCAGCGATCCCTAGTGACTGTGCTCACCAAATGGCTGCTCTCAAAACATCCTACCATCTAAATATACCGTACTGATATTGTTAATGTATACACGTGTTAAACCGTGTGTATTATAAAGTCACAGTAAATCTTATATGCTATCTTGTCTATTTTGGGGGTGGGGTGGTTATGTTTTTATTTTGCCTGGAACATGGTATTTTTTGGTATTTTTGCCTTACAGTAATGTTACACTACGTTATTCTATTTAACATATAATATTCTCATCATTATAATATTTGACTGGCTTCAAGCCTGAGTAAGGAATTAAAATAAAAAAAATCAGAACGCGATCAGCAAGTTGGTAGAAGTCTAATAAAAATAACCTCAGTAATCTTCTTGCTGCTTGCTGATGTAGTATCAATGTCGTTCCTCTAACATTGTAGTGTGTACACACGTTAAGCCGGAACATTTGAATATTATGGGAGGCAAAGCGAATGTCTATAGAGACTAAGAGCATTCAGTTCAGAGATGTCCTAGCCAACTCCCTGACTCCGACTTCATATAGCAAGCCTTGCTGTGTTTACATGAGACAGTATGCTTGAATGGAAAAGTTATTAATGCCTTTCAAAAGCCTTTCATTGGTTAGCGTGTGGTCAACTTGCTGTGCACTTAACCTTTAGTAGTCAGGATGGTTCTTTTGTGTTGTACAGAATTGTAACTTTAAGTAATTGTGCTACTTGTGTTGCCTTTTCTCCATATCTGGAGCAGTCAATTACACTTGCGCAGAAGAAGATTGTCTTCTACACCTGTGGAGACCAAAAGAAACAAGCCAACGCTGCCTATCTTATTGGTTCATATGCAGTAAGTATTTCTCACTCAGCAGGGAAGAAATATATATTGAAGCTGTGAAACCATGACAAATGTTGATCTTTATGGGGTACCGAAGGGACCATGTTATAGTGTGGGTGCAGGGCAATTCCATGGTTATCAAGCAACACTAACCATATTTCCATCCACATTGTTATGCAAGTATAATTAATTTACTAGAAAAATCACTACCAAGGTGCTGGAAACAGGATGTATGTGTTTTAAAATATATTTATTGTCCTCAGACAATTTGTTCGGTGTGGTTATGATAATGACTTTCTAGTGGAAATCTGTTGCTACTTGGAGTTAAATTAGCTATACATCTTGATGCTCAATAAATTACTTCCCAGTAATGACCCGTTACTTATTCTGGTGACGTGACGATCAATGTGTAGCTGCTGTTCCGAGATATAATTTGTATGTCTTTATATTTTGCAATTTGCAGTTTATTCTTACAATAGTTTACTCATGTTGTATTTGCAAGCTATTGGTTGGTCATCGGGTGCAAAGATGAGAATGGGCACATTTATTTAAAATGTAGGCTAGAAATGCATCAAACTTTAGTTTTTGACATGAAACGTAAGTGTAAAATGCTCCCTGCGTGTGAACTATCCATTGTCCAAGGCTTTTTATTGCTGAAAGGTTCATGTGCTCCAACCCCCGCTTTGAAAAAAAATGCACCTTTTATTTTCTGCCTCTAACAGTTTACACCGAAAGTTATTGAATGTTGCAGCAGTTGGTTTTTTGTTTTACCTGCATAAAAGGCAGTGTCCAGTTGTTTTCTATTGGTTGCTTCTCCAGTAATACTGACCAGTGTTTGTTTGCATTAAGGTAATGCATCTACAGATGACTCCAGAGGAAGCCTACAGTCTCCTAGTGTCCAGAAACTCGACCTACTTACCCTTCAGGTACACGTAACCACACACACACACAGAATTTCTAGAGAGAGGACTTCCTGCTAAGTACGTATTAGAACATTGTCCCACAATTGACCACTATGACACTTAAGCTTTTGTTATCCTGTCTGGAGCCGTTTATTCGACAGAATTTAGTCCTTATGTAAGTGGTTTTAATACTTTTTCAGATGGGTGGTGGATTTGAACATTTTGAAATGTTTTTTTTTTTGCTTTACACAGAGATGCCTCTTTTGGAACCTGTATGTACCATCTAAACATTCTGGACTGCCTGCGTGCCATATACAAGGTAATCATGCTGATGTTATTTTAACCAGTTAATTTGCACCAGCACATTTGGGAATATAATTGACTATAGTTCCTTTAACTCTGACTGCAGGCTCTGCAGTTTGGCTGGCTTGATTTCTCTCAGTTTAATGTGGAGGAATATGAATATTACGAGGTAAGTTAAATCTCCATTACACTTGAGAATTGCCTGACCGCTCAAACTCAATCCTCTGCTGCACTGTCTGTTGCATACCTGTCTGAGACTCTGTGCAGTTGTTTTGGTGACATCAAAATAGAAATGTCTCTGGGTGTGGTATAGCGTTTGACCAGTGCAAGGAGTTTGTGCATTCAGGCAAACGCACAGCATGTTGAAACACACAAGATATTAATTTCAGTCTGTCCATGTATTTGTTGCAGAGAGCAGAAAATGGAGATTTTAACTGGATAATTCCAGGGAAATTCCTAGCGTTCAGTGGTCCTCATCCAAAAAGCAAAATAGAGAACGGTAGGTTAAACACTCCAGATAAGCTACCACATTTTGATATTTTCCCCACTCAAAAGTGTACCTTACACTCTGTTACCTATACTTCCAAAGGAAATATCCAAATCAGGCTACATGTCAGTGGCAGATCTTTCATGAAGTGAATGTTATTTTTTTCAAGTCAACAATGTTTTGAAATGTGAGTTATTTGTACCTCAACACTGTTTCTCTGTCCAGGTTACCCTCTGCATGCACCGGAGGCCTACTTTCCTTACTTCAGGAAACACAATATCACCACCATTGTCCGTCTGAACAAAAAGATGTACGACGCCAAGCGGTTCACAGACATGGGCTTTGAGCACCACGACCTGTTCTTTGTGGATGGGAGCACACCGAATGACTCCATTGTCCGGAAGTTTCTCAATATCTGTGAGAACGCGGACGGAGCAATAGCTGTTCATTGTAAAGGTACATAACCCTTCCTCACATCAAATTGAATATTTAGTTGAGTGGTGAGTGGTGGCAATATTCAAGGCGTTTTTTCTTTTTTTTACGCCTGCTGGCTTCAATTCCAAATGAATGTCAGTGATTGGATTATAAGATTTGCAACATGCTGCGTTTCAGAATATTTATGTCGAACTGATCCCAGTGGGTTTTTTTACAGCGGGTCTGGGTCGAACAGGCACTTTAATAGGCTGCTACATGATGAAGCACTACCGCCTGACTGCGGCCGAGTCCATTGCCTGGATGAGGATCTGCCGGCCTGGATCAGTCATTGGACCGCAGCAGAACTTTGTGGAAGGGTATGTCTGGATTCTGTTCATTTTGTGAAGATGTGTATTTCTGGTTTCCGACCAAGCACTAATGCACTGGTTTCAACTTTGGTGTTCCAGGTTATAATTTTTTTTTAAGCTCTTAGATTATTTATCAAGTCTCCAATTTGTTTTGAATTACATGACCTGAAATGCTGTTTTTCACATGATGGCACAGTAAGCAGACCAGCCTGTGGTTGGAGGGTGACATGTTCCGGGAGAAAATTAACAAGCAGGAAAACGGAAAGCTAGCAGTCACTAGGATCCTGTCGGGGGTTGATGACATCACTATCAACGGTAGCAACAAGAACAGGACAACCAGGAAAGAAGAGGAGGAATTGGTGAGATCTTTACAGAAGTCTTGTCTGGTTACTTTATTGTGAGCAAGTTGACTGAGAGAGAATGAAAGGTGAGAAGAGTGAGCTGCTGGCTTCCTCTTTGATCCACTTTTTCATCTCCCTCAGTATAATGACGATGAGGAGAGGAATGGCATCACGCAGGGAGATAAACTGCGAGCCCTGAAGAGCAAGAGACAAGCCAGAGCATCCACAGGCTCCCTATCGTAAGTCCCCGTCGGGCTTCAACTCCCACCATGCATCACACTGGCTTGTTTCAGGCTACTGAAATAAGTGCACCCCTCCTCCAGTCTTCTGCGGTTGGTCAACTATTTCAATTGGTCTATTTAGTGTCCAAAGATGTTAAACTTGTCAAAGGGGGTTGGGGTGGGAGAATCAAGGTCTGTGCAGCTCTCACATCCAAGTCCTTGGATGTCATGCAGAAGATGTTTAGGCTTTATTAGGATAAGGAAATGCTACTGTTGTTGTAGGGTCTCCTTTTTCACGTCATGCTTACCCATTTATTCTTCAGTAACGTGGCTTTGCTTTTAGCCTTGTTATGGTTGGCCTGTTACAGGTGTCTGCTATGGGTTTTGGACAGGTGTTGGGGTTGATTGGAGTTTAGCCGTAATGACATCACTGTAGTCGTCAGCTTGTGGTTTTGTTGGTGCTATGTAGTTTTGTAGTCACCATGGCTTTTTCCATTAGCTGTTCAAACCGTACCATTTCAATGAGCACCAGAGTTACTACTTTAATGGGCACACCGACAGAGAATCCATATGAGAATGTTATGGTTGTGGAACATTTGGCAGGAACATGGAGTTTGTAGACATCTGCTGTTATCCTGTGGCAGGCAGGGGGCAGGACACTGCTGGAGCCTCATAGGCACCGTGTGGCCAGAGTGCTGCCTCGAGTGTCTGCCTTTCAAAATGTAGCAGAGAGCCAGAGAGGGAACAGAAGAGAGGGAAAAGACACAGTGAGAGAACAGACACAGAGAGGAAGTGAGGTTTTGTATCACCAAGGTAAGTGCATGTCACTTCCTGTCTGACTAGCCTACTCTTTCTGTTTTAAGTGGTTGCCATGCCAGTGGATGTATGGCTTTGAGAGACCGTAGTACAATAAGGTATAGAATGGCTAGATAAGGATATGAATGATTTTGGTCAAGCGCTCGGGCACATGCTGCTTTGATGTGCACAGGCTAGTTAGGGTGAGCATCTGTAGACAGGATTCGGAGGACTACTTGTTCTGTTGACTGAGGCATCCGCTGAACAGAATAAAGTGGTCTCCATCGGCCTTTGTGGATACGGAAACATGCTATGGTATTTGCTGCGTATTGCAGCCTAAACCTTACACTCCAATTAAAGTCAATCTAACTACCATTGTTTTCCTCTGTCAAAGGGACTGATGTGCTTCAATTGATTGGGCATGTGGGATCTATTGGCTCCTATGCATGACTAAAAGCATGATTTAAACCTTCAAACGTGCATGGCCTCAGTATTGTATGTAACAATGTGTAACATCTTGTGTTGGGCCGAGTTGAATTTAAAATGTCTGTTCTTTTTCCATTTTGTTTGTGACTGGGTTAGTGCTTGACAGCTGTCTGAGTCTTGCTTTTTCCTGCTTAAAAATCTTATGTTCTCTACTAAACCAAACCCACATTCATTTAAGAGGAATCCCTGACATTTAAGGTTCAAGCATTATAGTTGTCTTGTATCACCCTATGATGTCTCTAGTATGATATTGCTGAATACTGTATTTCACAGTTCTGTCCACCATACTCTTATCTGCCACAGGTGCAGGTTGTCAGATTATGTTTAAGATTCCAGTGTCCTTTAAATGTGATTGGCAAATTCTCTTTGTTTACTTTGAGAGCCATCCTCTAGACACTGTTTGGTTTTTGGACATGTGTATGATTTGTTATTTGTCTGTGATGTATAGTGAGGGTTTTCTCCAGTCAGCTGGGCCTATATATGCTGGTGCATTTGTTCTTCCATAAAGGCATTCTCTATTGAAGTCAGTCTTTTAAGGAAACTGGAGGCAAGCTTAATTTTTTTTTTGTTAATGATTCCCCGTTTCAAACAACTCTTGGGCTGATGCCAGTGCAGGTAATGAAGATATCAGATTAAAGGCCCTATTACACCAGCCTTTTGCAACCTTTTTTTTTGTACCAGAGACTGACATATTTTGAGCTTCTTTCTCTGGGGGCTGTTTTGTGTTAATAATAATAATAATAATAATAATATTTATTATTATTATTATTAATAAAAATAATATGTATTGTCTTTGGGCTAATGGTAATAAACAGAAAAGATGACACAGGTGTTCCTGAGAGGTTCCTTTTTAATTGGTTATAGTAACTAATCGCGCCAACATTTGACTCTATTTGTGAAAATGACAGACACCAGGTAGCTTAGCATTAGAGGGTTAGTCCTGTAAATGAAAGATCTACAGTTTGAATCCCTGGGCTGACAGGGCTGGGCTGAAAATGTCAGCATGCTTTTAAGAAAGGCACTTACCTTTAAATGGCCCTTGTATCTCCAGATAAGTTTCTGAATAATGGCTAAATTGTAAACGTACTCTCTGAAAGAGAATTTGGCCCTGCTTGTTTTACCCATGTTCGTTTAATGAGTTTGTAGCCTAGGGTCCTAACTGCATTTAATAATTCCACTTCGTTGCCATGTGAATCGAGATCACTAGTCAGCCAAAGTGGAACGGGTCTGGCGCTCCAGCTGAGGCTCCAGGTTTGTGGATGAGCAGGACTCTGGCAAGGGCATTGCTGTTGCTTAAGCCTGACCCAGTCCGGGTGGAAAAGACAAGGGGTCTCTCCTTACCGGACGTCTCGTCCGTCCTTCCTTTCTGTCAATGTTTTTGTTTGTTCTGTTTGTCGGATGTTTTCCCTCTCCTTCTTTTAGATGGTTGGCAGCCATGCTGCTGTGGTCCCTGTGTAGCCTTGCCCTGTGGTGGATTGTGTATGGCTTCCCTTCTCCCATCCTGAATTTCTGTATAGACGCCTTAGGATTTCCCTGAGCTCTCCTGCCCGTCCGCCCCCCAAAACCCTTCCCCCTTCTGGAGTCTAACTGAGAATGCTGTAAGTGCCCCCCCCCCGCCCCTCGCCTTATTGTCCCCCCCCTCCCTGCCTCGGGGAACCATCCTGATCTTGCCAGCTCATTTTCAGTTTGGCTTTGTGCTGGTGAGATCAAGATGGGTTTAATTAATTAACTAACCCCCCGCAGAAGGAGTTAATGTTCCTCTTCCCATCCCCACCCTCATGTCTTTCTTTACACCTCTAAAACTCCTTCCCAGTTCTGCTGCTTGTCACGCTGGTGGCGAAAATAATACGAACGCAGATGAGGAGAATAGGCATTGTGTTTCTGGTTTTTACTTCGGTTTTCAAACAGTGAAAGTAAATATCCCCTCCTGTTGTTTTCTTTCCACTCCCTGAATCCGTAGTTTTTAGAACTATTTTACCTGTAGCACTAAATTTACTTAGACAATCCAAATCACTCACACCGCAGGCAGCTTATTTGACCTCAGGCAAGCCTCCAGCACCTGAGTAACCAGTGAAGTGCTGTCATTTTCGCAAAGCTTTTCTTCCATGTCTTGTTCCTCTGAGGATGAATGGTGCTTCCATTGTATTACCAGTCATTGGTTTCTGAAAACATCTTAGAATGTTCTTTATGTGGCCGCTGCTTGTTTTCATCTCCAGACTGGATGGTTTTAATGTCTTCCTGGCTTCCCCTGTCCATTGTTGTTGGTGGTATGATTTGGTGTTTTGTGTCTTTACAGACAAGAGGAGAACAAGATTCATACCAGGTCATCAAGGTATAGTATCTGAACGCTTCCTGTGTGTGACCCGTTCACTCTGCACACATCTGTCAGCATTACGCATCTTTCTCACAAGAGTCGCGCACACAGCCTAGTTTGACAGACTGTCGGGCAAAGAGCAGCAGCTCTCCAACAGCTGTGTTACGTGGAACATCAGACACCAGGAGAGTAGGAAAGCATTAGGAAAGATCTTTCATTTTATGATAAGGCTATCTACCAGTAAAATTGTGAAAGAAAATATGGTTACGCATGGGCCAATTTGTCATAATGCAACGGCATGGCCTTGACGCTTTCTCCTTTTAAAGCATGACACAACAACCGCTTAATAAATAACCTTTCAGTGCCGACAATGATCTGAATCTGCATAAATTACAGTCTGCTTCCAACCCCTTGCACCGCTTAGAGTTCCTGTCTTCTGAAATGGCTGTATAAAATGGAGGCCTACATGCCAACCAAAACAGGATAACCATTTTCCAGTCTAAATGGGGACATTGCAAACATTGCCCAGCAGTTTTTCTGGGAAAATACCCCAAATCCTATGTGTAATTGATAGGGCTGCACAATTATTTGAAATATAATCGAAATTGCAATGCTGGTATGTGCAATATCCAAATAGCCAACTTGCGTGATTTTCAGCTCCAAAACAGGTGAGTGCTATGTGCTTCACGAGAGGCAACGGCCATGCATCGTACGGCCATACTTTTTTCTTGCGGGTCCTGTAGTTATTTTTGTAGATTACTTAAATACCTGGACTAAGTTTTGTTTAAATACTTAATGTTTTTTCAATGTTTGAGTTAACACTGCAACTGCTAGCAAATACTTGATATTGTCCCACATACACAAACAGCATGGTTATTAAAAGTTTCAGCTTCAATGTCGGTGCCTACAAACAAACTTCATTCGGGGAAAAATATACCTCAAGGGTTGAGAAATTTTGCCTAACCAGCTATAGCAACAGCACAAACACAGCAAACGCCTTTGCGTTAAATGAGCAGTAAAACGAATAGTTTGACACAGGCTGTACCTTCAAATTGGTAAGAAGTGTAACAAAGAAAACACTGAACTTTAACTTGATTTGTATTCAGTTTAATAGCACATTATGTAGGCTATGATCTCTGTTTTTAAGTGAGATTATCTGCGCTGTTTACACCCATGTTTAAAAATAGCAAATCATAACCATGATTGCAATATTTTTCAAACATATTGCAATTCAATATTTTGTCCAAATCATGCAGCCCTAGTAATGGATATAACTAATCTTTAAGTGTGTTCCCTCTGTTCCAGGATTCTCCTTCTGTCCAGTGGGCAGAGCTGTAAGGCAGGGGTAAACCCCTCCCATCTTCCTGATGACAACAGGAAGAGAACCAGAACCTCACTGCCAGCCAACAGTGTGGGAGGCAGGTTAGTGGCCACATCTCCAATGAGTCATTCTAGAGAATTCGAACAACAACTTGTATTGATGTCAGGCAATGGTTTATGTAATGAAAGTCGGGATGGGGCATGTGTAACCGTATTATTTTTTGGATACTCCCATGCACTGTTTCCAAGGATTTTACTGACTGTGGGAATCATAGGAAGACAGGTGGTGACATAGGGGTGAATGTTAGTGACAAGTATTGAACCCGGGTCTCCGGGAGGAGCCGCATCTGTGAATGAGGGTGGGAGTCGTACCACTGGAGACCAAAGCTCCACATTGAGGGCATGTGTAACTGAAGTTAGGATTTGGCCCAAGGAAGTCTGATACATGATAGAAATAGGAGCTTGAACATTGTATTTAGCTGAGTTATTCTAAACGGCTTGCATTTTGCAACTAAACTTTTAAAGGTTCTAGTCACTCCGTCACACAGCAAAGAGGTTTGTGTTAAACTCAACCGAACAAGCTATAGCCATAAATGGTTCCATTATGATTCCATTAACCCCTTCCCTTCTCTCAGCTCCATGTGCCACTCCAGACTAGCCAGGTCTCTAGGCAGCATGCATGTTGTGGCCAGCGACAGAGACACGCTGTGCCATGAGCCCAGTGGCGGCCAAAGACACACGGTCAACGCAGCCGGCCCCATCAGCACAGACAACCTACCCAACCTAAACATGCCGCAGGCCCCTCAGAAGGCAAGATCCCCTAGCCCCTCCTCTACCCCTTTCTGTGGGCCTGACGTCGCCCTCTACCGCTACATGGAAAGGGATTTCCTTAACTGGACATTTGCATTTCATCAGCGAACACCTATGACTGTACTCGTGCCCAGTTTCCAACTATTTCAAGCTCCTATCGACACACCAGCTTAAACCCCTTCTCCAGCTCTTTTCCCTACCTACGGCCCGTTGCATGTTCTGTTGGAATGAATGATTCCAGAGCCTGATTGGCAGTAGCTTCTCTGGAATTCACTGCTCACAGGTTCTCCTTGCTTTCAGACACTGACAATCTGCTATTGGCCGTTTTGATTCTGCCAAAATGACTCAATAGAGAATCGCGTAACTCTTTCATTTCTCTTCCCTCCTTATTTCTGTTTAATTTCCCTCCTAACAGACGCACTGTGTCCAGAGGACGGAAAGCTCGATGTTCTTTACAATCAATACGCTTTACGAAACTATGGTATCTATTTCCCTTTGCTATCTCCTTTCATTGTCTTCCCTGTTCTGTGCTGTTGTTTTTGTGCAAGACTTGTCTCAGTTGATCGCTTTGCCTAATTACCTACATGTCTCATTCTTTTGATAGATTAGAATATACAGGCTGCAAGTGTTGCTTATTTGTAACCTCTATGGTATTTTAATCAATAAAATAAAATGGTATTGTGATGCATGCATGTTGACTTCCTCTCTGCCTGTGTAACTGTGCTTTTTGTCCCCTCAGTCACTCCATACCCAAAGCTAGAGCTCCTCTACTTCGCTAAGCCTGGGGTCTGGATTTCTCAAGGAGATCTACAGAAGTCCAGTTTACTTACATCTCCTGCAAATTTAGTTTTTTTATTTGTCTTTTTTAAAGATGGAGTTGGTTTATCTAACTGCCAATCAATAATGAGTTTTATGAAATTGTCTGTGAATGGAAAGTGATCAGATGTGAATAAGATGTTAATCATGTCTTGTTAGTTTGGAATGAATTTGCCAACATCTTTTTTTTTTTTTTTTAAAGTGCCCCACTAGTCCTGAACATTAGTAGTGGGAATATAGTGCCATCTCTGATGTACTGTACATACTTGTCTGTTTGTTTACACATTAGTAGAAGGTTGGTATAGCAATCCAGACAGATCCTGAACATCAGACTGTTAGTCTGCTTGATGGTTTTTTTCCCCCCTGAGCTAGGCACTGCCCAGTTGAAATATTATTTTCTTTGTTAAATATGTATCAGTTCATGCCCAGTTGTTTGGAAGTTAATGTGTTTTTTTAGATTCAATATTTTTGGGAAATCCAATGTGAAGTCAACCCAAGCAACAACAAGCTCAATGTCCGCACTGGGGATGTGTTCTTTTGGGAATATATTTCAGAATGTTTCAGAGAGAAATGTAAACTAATTCAATGCCACAGATGTTTTTTCCACTTTGTACATTTTCATTCATACTGTAACTCCATTATGGATGTTTTTTCAATTAATAGACCCCAGATCTTTCATTCTCCAGTAAAGCTTCTATTTTGTTGTCTTATATAGTTGAGCTGCTGTTTGCCAACTGTTAATGTAAATAAGTCAACATTTGATATTCTGAAGAAAAATACATTTAATTTTTACTTTGTAAATATTTTTGTACTTGTAATGATGAACCATACTAACAAATAGTAATCAGGCTTACATACCAAATGTTCCTAAAGGGACGTTATGTCATTTATGATTATCGTTCACTAAAGATCTGCTCAGAGCACATGAAATACACCAGCCTTTTAAAATAAAATGCCACCATACTGAACATTGTCAAGTTTTTTGGTTAAGTCCTGTGCATGTGCTACACAGAATTGTTTTAATGGAAACCCTTTGCTACAAGCTTTTTACTTTGTTTTAAACGGGTCATTGGGCTTAGATTGGAGCAATTGACCAGCTCCTAAATTATTGATTGCCACCGGAATACATTGCTCTAAGTGTTGTGGTGAATTCTCGTTCGGAGCCGTTATCTTACGTTCAGTGTATAGTTGTTGGGGCTAAATCTATGAAGACACCACTGAGGGTCACTAGATACCACTGTATCTAACCATGGTGTACTCATTCTACCAAGCAAAACGTTTTAGTTGCAAATGCGTGAAAGGGTTTAATGTACATTTGTTTACAATTCTCATCCCATGCTTTCACTTAACAGGCATGAGTGAGCATAGACCTACTTAGTTGGCCTTGCAACTCTACACGTACATCCAAGACGTTAATAGGGCATCCACCCACATTACTTGACTCGCGAGACATAGTTCCGATATTAACCTGGGTAAAAGGTTAACGCACACGCCGGTAATTTAATCTTAAACTACTGCTTAACATAAATGGTATTAAAAACAATGCAATGTATATGTATGCGCAATAGGGGTATGTACAGCAATAATAAAAATGCCTTGTTTCTAAAATTATTTTCTGCGTTTCTAAAATATACAACAACGCCAGTTTTATGGTCTCTGACGAACAACATGTGTTATTCTATCTTTTAAAAGGCTCACTGAGTATTGTATTGAAGAACCACTGGGCAAAGAATAAATGCCTTACTGTTGACTTTGTTTCAGTATCGTTTCCTCTCTGGCGGTTTGATTACGTAACTTCGCTGTCTTTTCACTATCCCTTTAAATCGTTCTAAAATGTAATATTAATATATAAAAAGGCGGTTGTATGCGCGGGAGAGGCTTTTGATCCGTAGTAGACCAATCACAGTCCACTGTAAAAATGAACCGCCTTTTATTGTCATTGGTTGAAACATAACAGTATTTCCAGCGGTTTAATTTGCGTTATCCACATTTGTTCCGTTCGCTGTCAATCTGTAAAGGCGCGTTACAGAATGTTTAAAAGTCATTGGATGAAAAATGTCAACCAATGAACATACTTTGGATGTTCTGACGTTGATCATTGGTTACTGTGTTGCGCTCGTTCGGTTTACCTCATGCTTTGGCTCTTGTAATAGGTTATTTCCCATACATGTGGTAAGAGGATTTAATTTCTCTTCAACTGATTTGTCAAATGAACCGCGGAGGCGCGATTTGCAACGCGGGAAATATTTACAGAATTAGGACATTCACTGTATCCACATTGACAGTGAGAACATCGGACCTTATTTTTTTTTTAAATGAGTACTTATTTTTGCTATTGTTAACAAGGAAGTGTGGCGTGGTTTTCAACGTCATTGGAAATGAATAATATTTTTACTCCTGATTGAATAGCTGCATTTTGTAGGACACAAAGTCTTATTGCTGCGTTACCACATTTCTGTTAGAAGGCTATTCTGCTAGAAGCTACTTCATAGCAAAGCTGGCTAAACTTATTTAGCCTATATTTGGATGACGAGTGATTCCTGAGTATTGTAATATCTTTTATATTTTATCAGCTTTAAACACTCGTTTTTCATCTCAACGATGGCGGAGAGCAAGCACCCTCAAGTAATTTTTTGCAACGACTCCCCAAAAAGGGTCTTGGTTTCAGTGATCAAGACCACCCCGATCAAGCCCAGGAAGAGTGAGTGTCTAATGCCAACCAGCCCCGGATTCAGCGACTTCATGGTCTACCCGTGGAGGTGGGGGGAAAATGCCCATAATGTGAGCCTTAGCCCGGGCTCGGTAAACGGGGCTGCCTCCCCTACTGGGACCAACACCGCCAGTGAGGCAGAGGCAGATCTTGCTTCCTCCTCGGATCAGATGAAGGTAGAATGAATTGGTTGTCTTTTAACCTAAAAGCATGGCGTTGAAGTCCAAGCTAGAATGACATTGTAACACCTAAAGTGTTACGACGTTAAACTAAAGAATGAACGTTTGCATGTAACGCATTTGTGTGTATAAAATACTTTTTGTATAAGTGATACTGATACGATTATATGTTACATTGTTTGAACTTATATTCACTGAAAAGGCTAGGCCAGATAAGTTACACTTCGTCTATACTGAATCATTGAATGACGTAATCTAGATGCAAGTTTAAAAAAGTTCGACAACTTGCAACAAAAATACAGTATTATGAATGAGAAAGCTGTTAGGAAAATAGTATTTAGGGAAAACGCCCGCGCTCACGGAGTGACAGGATGGATTTTAAAACCCAGTAACTTCCTACTGTAGCAGCTGTCATACATGACGTCGCCTCGCGCGCCAAAAATTTTACCGGATGTGCATGAAATGAATAAATGTATGCACCATGCTATGTAGAAAGACCGCATGTAGCACTATCTGGCATCATTTATTCTAACTGTAGCAAAGTAAGAAATATTTGACAAAGATCATGAAGTTTTGGAAAAACACATCCCTGTGTAACTACGCATACAATTAATATTCTTTACATTAAGCATTGAGCATAATTGCTAAAGGATACGCAGCATTCCGAACGTATTCCATTGCATGTCCAAGCCTACATTTAGAAAGGAACAGAAATATATTTGACACTCCAGGTAACGTTTTCCAACTTGTTTCCAGGACAGTATTCGTCGTGGCCGCCCACGTGCTGACACTGTCCGTGAGTTAATCAATGAGGGAGAGAGCTCCTCCAGCCGCATCCGCTGCAATATCTGCAACCGTGTGTTCCCCAGAGAGAAGTCTCTACAGGCCCACAAGAGAACACACACAGGTGAGAGCAGAGTTCAGATTCACTGACACCCAGCTGACCAAGACAACAAGTTTCAGCCTGCTTTAGGTTCAACACCAATACTGCTCCCTTTTATTGGCAGCCAAATAAGAAACCAGAACAAGATAATGACTCTGTTCTCTCTCAGGGGAGAGGCCATATCCCTGTGACTACCCAGACTGCGGCAAGGCTTTTGTCCAGAGTGGCCAACTAAAGACCCACCAGCGCCTGCACACTGGAGAGAAACCCTTTGTGTGCTCTGAGAAAGGTGAGCACACAGTTAGATCCTCCATTTTGGGGCCATATTTGTAGTGCCTTTACACTTCAAGTATGGTCGCCCTAACGTACCTGTAGTCACAGGTGTGTTAGGGCAGTGGGGGATCCACAACATGCAGGGCGGGGGGGGATCCACAACTTGCAGGGCGGGGGGGGATCCACAACATGCAGGGCGGGGGGGGATCCACAACATGCAGGGCGGGGGGGGATCCACAACATGCAGGGCGGGGGGGGGATCCACAACATGCGGGGCGGGGGGGGGGGATCCACAACATGCGGGGCGGGGGGGGGGATCCACAACATGCAGGGCGGGGGGGGATCCACAACATGCAGGGCGGGGGGGGATCCACAACATGCAGGGCGGGGGGGGATCCACAACATGCAGGGCGGGGGGGGATCCACAACATGCAGGGCGGGGGGGGATCCACAACATGCAGGGGGGGGGGATCCAGGAGCAGGGTTGAGAAACACTGACACAGGTGTTGCCTGGAGACCTTTTCACAGATCGGGTGTCCACTGAGTGCCTGCCTCAAGTGGAGAAGTTTCGGTATCTAGGGGTCTTGTTCACAAGTGAGGGAAGGATGGAACGGGAGATTGACAGACGGATCAGTGCAGCTTCTGCAGTAATGCGGTCGATGTGTCGGTCTGTCGTGGTGAAGAAAGAGCTGAGCCGCAAGGTGAAGCTCTCGATTTACCGGTCAATCTACGTTCCTACTCTCACTTATGGTCATGAGCTTTGGGTCATGACCGAAAAGACAAGATCCCGGATACAGGCGGCCGAAATGAGCTTTCTCCGCAGGGTGGCTGGGCGATCCCTTAGAGATAGGGTGAAAAGCTTGGTCACCCGGGAGGAGCTCAGAGTAGAGCTGCTGGTCCTCCACATCGAGAGGGGTCAGCTGAGGTGGCTTGGGCATCTGTTTCAGATGGGAAGATGTTCCGGGCCCGTCCCACCGGGAGGAGACCCCGGGGAAGACCTAGGACACGCTGGAGGGACTATGTCTCCCGGCTGGCCTGGGAACGCCTCGGTGTCCCCCCGGAAGAGCTGGAGGAAGTGTCTGGGGAGAGGGAAGTCTGGGCATCCCTGCTTAGACTGCTGCCCCCGCGACCCGGCCCCGGATAAGCGGAAGAAAATGATGATGATGGTGCCCACTGAAATCAAAGCCAGGCCACTAAACGCATGTCACTGTTTTCTCCTCAGCCTGCAGCAGTCGCTTCACCCACGCTAACCGACACTGCCCAAAGCACCCATATGCCCGTTTGAAGAGAGAGGACCCCAAAGAGGGACCCGGCAAGGCCCAGGCTGTGGACAATCAGGCTGTGGCAGAATGGCTGGCAAAGTAAGTGGCTCTTCGAGGAGGATGGGCAGGCAAACACTACTAAAACTAGTACAGTCGTAATTCAATCTCACCCATACTCACCGTTTCACCCTGGTTGTCTCTCTGTGGCGGCAGATACTGGCAGACCCGTGAGCAACGTGCCCCTGTGCCCGCCAAGGGAAAAACCCCAGGCAAGGACGGAATGGAGGACCAGGAGCAGCAAGATCCTCGGGAGTTCGTCCAATCAGATGACGAAGAGGAGGAGCCAATGGAGGATGAGAAGGGAAGCGGGGGTGGGGCCGCCAGGCGGCGCCTCCAAGAGCAACGGGAACGTCTCCACGGTGCCCTGGCACTCATCGAGTTGGCTAATAACCTGTCTGGCTGAAAACCCGCCCACATCCTTGTCCACAAACCCCTCCCCCTGTCAGTCCCTGTCCGCCTCCCTGTGCAGTGTGCTCTGGATAGAAGTTTGCCTGTAGGGAAACACAGCTAGGATCCGCTTACCCTCCACAAATACTTAACCATTAAAGGGGGGCGGGGGGGACGCCAGGCGGGGGAGAGTCCTTCTCCAAGTGCCGTGTTGGGCAGGCACAACCTAAAAGCACCTTATTCAGCTTTCATTTGTATCCTTATTAGGCTGCTATGATTGTAGATCAATATATGAAGAATGTTTTACTCTCCACTGGCTTCAAAAGACAGTTAGAGGGTACTTTAATGTTTGTTTTTTTGTTTGTTTTTGTTTGCACTTTGGTTGTAACGAGTTATTTGTCATGTCTTTTTACTTTCGAAAATAGGTGTTTTGTGTGTAAGAGTGTGTGGGTTTGCAAGTTTTTATAATGGATTCATATGTGGATTTAGCTCAGATGGAAAGAGTTCTACAGGGTGCATTCAGATCAGTGCAGCTGATTGGAAGAGGTCACTGTAGGGACCGGACATGACTATTGAGATTGTTTGGAGAAGTGGTCATTGCAAGCCTAATCTAGAGTAGAAGCTAGGCGCAAGCTTTAAAAAGGATCCAAGCTCCAACACCTTCGCCTGTCAAACGTATCACAGCCACGGCCTATAGCTCCGACCCAGGAGACGGCTCTGGTCCCATAGTCACAGATGGAGTTGACTTGGTTCCATCTCCGCTCCTAAAAACCTGATTCAAACGATCGTACTCTCATTTAGACCATAGGTATGAGTCAGGTGTGGTAATGCTGGCCTGGACACAAACGTGTGTCCACAGCTGGCCTGGAGTTGGCCATCCCTGCTCAAACCAAATCACATTGCCAGACGGAAGGAGATGTAGAATGTAAAATGTTATCATCTTTTATATTAAAAGATGTTAGCTGATTGGAGATATACACATACTAGCTTTATAAATAAATTTGATTGATTGATTTGATTGACGTACAAGTTCTCTGTAATCAACGTTTTCTAGGTATTTATTTAATGTTTATTTGTCCTTTTTGATAACAATGATATTCTCACAAGCTGTCTTCGAGGACTGACATTGTTCCATGGGAAAGTTTATTGATCATCGCCTCACTGAAAATATTTAGTAACTCTCTACTTCAACTAATAGCCATTAGAATATCATCCCCTTTGCTGCGGCACTTGTATCCATCTGCTAATATTTTTTTCATTAATGGATTAAGCTTGCAATGTGAAAATGTTCCACTTATCAGATTGGGCTAGGGAAATGGCACTTGATTCGACAAAAAGTGAGAATGTAATAATTGCCTGGAGATGTTTTATTTGTTAGCAGCACTACATCTTATAACATTGTTTAAAGTTTTTACGATAAATGGCTAATTGTCTGTAATTATCTTTTAATTGTCAGACTGTTCGTAAGTAATGAAATACAGTATGTCAGATTTCTCTCTCACTGGGCACTGCTCAACAGGAAAATACTTTCACTTAATGTGGGAAAACATTGGATTTGCTAAGTCATCAACATTAAGGAGTTTGGGGAATTGTCTTTTTTCACCCACTTCACCCACTATGTTTTTTTGGTTGGTTTTCAAGTGGAATTCACATTAGCTAAAAACTCACTTAAATGTAACTTCAAAATATATATTGGATTGACATGCCCAGTGGGATGATATCTTGTCCATGTTTTTAATTAAGGTTAAACTGGAAGACAATGCTTTTGTTGGTAAAGCACCAAAGGATTTATTACAGTCAAGTAAAGTGTATGTATTGTTTTTTTCCTTTAACCCTTTATTAGGTATAAAATAAGCAGTTAATATATTCCATGGCTTAGGAAAAAAGTAAATAAAGTAATAATAATAATCTGCACACAATCTATAGTACAAGGCCCTTGAAGATGATGTTAAGACAATTATGAAATTGACTTCCTCTCACACCATGAGTATAGTTGGCATTATGTGTTTTTGGCCTTGAAATGTTCTGACAACCTGATGTGAAAAGCAGAGTTCCTCTGTATAGGCAGTCCGCACTGTTGGTACTTGTTGATCTTTAATAAACACCATAACTGATCATGATCCAGGAGCCAGTTGCAATCCATCAAGTTTATTCATCTGTTATAGTTTGGTAGAATTACTACACTGCAGTTCCGTTGTTTTATACAACCCCGTTTCCAAGAAAATACTGCAGAGACACATCAAATGTTGAAACAGAAATGTTATTGTTTCTTGAAAAATATATACCCACGTTGACTTTGATGCCAGCAACACATTTAAAAAACATTGGGAGAGGCAACAAGACTGGAAAAGATTGTGTAATGCTAAGAAACTAAACCTGGTGTAATATCACAACTACACTGAACAAAATTATAAACGCAACACTTTTGTTTGCCCCTATTTATCATGAGCTGAACTCAAAGATCTAAGACTTTATGTAACCAAAAGGCCTATTTCTCTCAAATATTGTTCACAAATCTGTCTAAATCTGTGTTAGTGAGCACTTCTCCTTTGCCGAGATAATCCATCCACCTCACGGGTGTGGCATATCAAGATGCTGATTAGACAGCATGATTATTGCACAGGTGTGCCTTAGGCTGGCCACAATAAAAGGCCATTCTAAAATGTGCAGTTTCACTGTATTGGGGGGTTCCGAAAACCAGTCAGTATCTGGTGTGACCACCATTTGCCTCACGCAGTGCAACACATCTCCATTGCATAGAGTTGGTCATGTTGTTGATTGTGGAATGTTGGTCCACTCCTCTTCAATGGCTGTGCAAAGTTGCTGGATATTGGCAGGACCTGGAACACGCTGTCGTATACGCCAATCCAGAACATCCCAAACATGCTCAATGAGTGACATGTCCGTTGACTATGCTGGAGCATGGATGCATCTGGGATTAGCAGTACGCTCAACCATTTCAAGGAGAATGTCCAGAATATGCGTAAGCAAACTGAATAATGGGCTGTCACCGTTCACGATGGAATAGACGAGCCAGGCCGACGAGTAACCAACACAGCGCCGGTGATGAAGGTGGCATGTGACACAGTCATCTCCCAGGTGGAGCAGAGGTTTTCACAAAGTGACCACCTGATCGCTGCCAAGCTGGTTGACAGCTCGCTCTTCCCACAATTTGACCTGTCATTCCCTACATCTGAGCTTGACTGTGTGGTGAAACTATGGCCTCTAGGAAACGAGGAAAAGTTGAAGTCTGAGCTGACCACTCTGTACCGCTACACTGAGCTTCACACTGGTAAGACGGCCCTGTCTCGGTTAAGATCCATCCATGAGAACAACCTAGAGGAGGCTTTTGCTGAGACCGTTCCTCTGCTGAAAATGATCATAACAACACCGATGACGACATCAGATTCAGAGAGGAACTTTTCCACCTTGAAGAGGGTAAAAACCTTCACTCGCAATACCATGGGACAGCCGCGACTCCACGCATTGGCCATGTTGTCCATCTAAACCCATCTGATTCAGCAGCTACATACAGCGCATTCCCAAAGTCATCGCCCAGAGGAAGAACCACCGTGCCACCTCTCTCCAAGTGAGCCCTCGCCCTTGGTGAGTGCAAGCAGATTTTGTCATCCTGCCTTTGTGGTGCTGGTCTGTGGTCTCATTTTCACACGCTCTCTCAAAGTGTTTTGTGGAGCCACGCTGTTTGTTGATGTGTTAAATAAACACATCAGTAGCAAGAGGGAGTTTTGTACCTTTACTGGTATGTATCCTATATTTTGAAATGGTTTGTGCCCCACATATTCTTTACATAATAACTCCACTCCCTGCATTCAAGACCTGTCACCCATTGGAAGCATTTGGCGCATTATGGAAAACAAATTATGACAAAGGAGACCCTGAGCTGTTGAGCAGCTGAAATCTTACGTCAAGCAAGCATTCCACTTTCAAAACTACAACATTGGGTCTCCATAGTTCCCAAACACATTGATGGATTGTTAAAAGAAGAGGTGATGCAAAACACTGATAAACATGCACCTTTTTTGAAATGTATTGTTGGCATCAAATTCTAAATAGGCATGTACTTTTCCAAAAACAATATGTTGTCTTTGAACTATTTTCAATTAAATATAGGGATAAAGTATTAGCATATATAATTTTCTTCAGTTTTTATTAGCATTTTACACAATGTCCCAACGTTTTTTGAAACAGGATTATTCATCTGTATACACTACAGACAGTCTTTTGAGTCTATGCAGGTATATATCACAAACTTCAGTCAAGTAAATTATTATTGCGCATAAATATAGAGTGTAAAGACCATTGCTCCAATATGAAGCATTTAAAACAAATTGCGCAGTACAAAAAAAAAAAAAGAGACTGGCATCAAGTCTCACCAGGTATATTAGAGGGGAATTTCACTAGGAATTCCTCTGTGGAATCTTCCAGAAGTGAAATCTTCAACTCATCCTGGTTTTCCTTTATTCCTCTTTCATTGCATTGGGAAGGTTTGCTGCTGTGGAATATCAGGTAAGAATACACCAGTCCCCCTGACATACTAATTAAAAGAAAGAACAACAGAAATTGACACTGGCAAAACCAGTATCTAAATGGCACAGAAACAGTGGTCCTTTGTCTAATGTACAACTTGGAAACTCTAAAAAGATGAACACATTCTTACCAGATATTTAAACCCAGGAAGTTTGTCCATGAGAAGAGGTAGTCCCCACCTACAAACATTCCGACATAGGCCACGGCAACATTCTGTGGAAAAGAGCGTATTTGACACAGCACAGTAGTTTGACATGGTATTCGTCTGTGTATACTCATGAGAAGATAACGATCACGAGAAGACTCTCCAACAGGGGTGTCTTTGAAAACAAAAGTCTTGACCCTTTTGTGCTCACTGAACCCGACCCAGCTGTGGCAATACAGGCCTGAAATGTTAGGAACAAATATGTTGACGCAAATGTTACTGGTCCATGTGTTCTTCTTACCTTAATTGCTCCCACCACTGTGGTAGTGAGGGCAGAGTTGTAGTGGCTACACAGCACGATGGAATACATCAGCACAAACCTAAAACACAGACACACAACATTCCAGCAAAGGAGTATTTCAATTTCAAGTCCGGTTTTAATTTTATGACTAGTAAGTCTACCAGCACCATCACCGCTACCCCCTATTGAAAGTCTTTGTTATTGTACTTTTATACATTCTAGAAACAATTGGATAATGAAGCCAACAGTCTCTCACTTGTGTTCTTTAGTAGGACGTTTGACATTACACTTAGAAGATTTTAGACAAATATTTGCTTTTGACAATGGTGAACAACAACATATCAAAATACAGTGCTTACTGTATGTAAAATAATGCTCCTTTAACCGACCTAGAAAAACGGGTATGTGTTGCAAGTTAAGTTATTTATACACTTACCCCATGATACAAGATATAAGGAAGCAAGAAACAAAGGCGGCGTTAAACCAGTATTCATATGAGATGGCCTGTAAAACAGACAAAGTCAGACAGACATAAATTAGCTGATCCTAGATCAAGTTCCAAGAACATATATCCAGAGAAAACAGGAAGTGTGTTTACCTTGTGTAAATCACCAGTGAACACACT
Source organism: Esox lucius (assembly GCF_011004845.1). Lineage (NCBI taxonomy): Eukaryota > Metazoa > Chordata > Actinopteri > Esociformes > Esocidae > Esox > Esox lucius. The sequence continues at coordinate 10,678,490 of NC_047581.1, read as the reverse complement.
GGCCAAAAGTGTCGGGATGACAATGATGAACGCATTGTAAAATAAGATCCCATATTTTCCAAGACCCTTCAAAGAAACAGAAAATTATATTTAATGATAGTCAGCATTAGGCAAAACTTCAGGGGCCGTATTCACTAAACATTTTCTTACCACTAGGAGAACTCCTAAACAGCAACTAAAAGTGTAACGTTCACGTTCATCTTTGGGGGGTGCAATAATTCATGCAAATATGTGTCCCATCTGTAGCACCAACTACACTGGGTGGTCTGTTCCCATGAACTTGGCTGTGTTCCTTTGTAGTTGGCGAATGAGGAAACCGCGCTGCATGCAGTAGCTGCTTTTTCCCTGTGGCCAAGTAGCGTAGAGTTGTCGCAACCTTGACCTCTGGTGTTATTAGGTTGTTTCTGTTTGTTGGTGAAGTGACTGTATCAGTGACTAGCTCTCCTATGATCATAATACCCTCGCGATAAAGCCCATGCCTTTTTAAAAGCTTGGTGTCATCAAGTGTTTTAGGATTGTTTGTGATTTCGTCTTAGTGATTTAGGAGTCCTCTTAACTTTACCCAGATTTGGGAGCTGGTTTTAGAGCTAAAACGCTTGGTGAAATAGTCATATGCCTATAGGAGTCCTAAAGTTTAGATTGACACGCTCAATTGTTACTCCTAAATCAGCATGTTAGGAGCTACTTAAGATGTTTTGTGAATATGGCCCAAGAATCCCAGAGAGTTGCTGGAGCGTGGAAGTCCACATGCAACCGTTTAACACAAACTGTGCTGTTGACTTCGGCCTATGCACTGGAGTCTTAACATGTGCAATCGAGAGGTGAGGTATTGCAACATTAAATACTTTTGTACTGTATGTTGCAACACCAAGCAATGGATTCATCCAACCTGCCTAGATGGATGGAATTTCCTGTGACTGTCTACGAACGTCATCTCAGACTAAGAACATACATGGTTATATGGTGTTATACCTCAACTCCCAGCTTCTTTTTGGTGAACACACCACTGGCAGCAGTGAAGACATCATTAAGCAGAATAAACAGGTAGCTCTCAGCATCAAAGGCCAAATCGGAACTATGGAACAAAATGAGGGGAATATTTTGGTGAAATTATTGATTTTCTTTAATGTATTGTTGATGTTTTCAGGGGTATATCCAAGCATAAGAGAACAGTTTACAGGATATGAATGCAGCCAGTAGAAGATCTAACAGCAGTTTTACTAGACGTTTGAATATGTTAAGAGACATCACTGGACTTACCTCGCTGCCACCAAAGCTCCAAACACAATGGCCAAAACACTGTATATAAGACGATTAGGGAATGATTTTCTAAAAGGGATACATATATTATATAGATGTTAATACCATAAAACTGAACAGTAAAATATTAGCAGTTATGACTGAAAAGATATGCAGGAAAAAAGGCCACAAACCCCAATATTCTTGCTTCCATAATCATTGTCATCAATATGGTGAACTTTCTTAATACTGTGAACATGGGTAAGCTGTGAAAAAAATTTATTTGATCAATCATTAACATCTAATTCGTTTTTTTTATTTTTATAAATGTATTTGCCAAAAAGCTTGGCAGCCCTGGCCTGAATCTTTGTGAAGGGGTGATAAATTGTAGCTGTTGTTAAGGTTTCTCAAACAAATGCATTTTAGACCCCATTGTACCTTAAATTCTTTGTACTCGCCAGTCCTGTTATGTGGTTTCCAACGTACAGAAGAGGTAGGGGGAAGATCTGGATTTCAAAGATTAAATGTCATTCATGAATTGACGATTTTTATATTGAAATTTTGGCAACTAGGAAATATAGTATGTTCTTGTAACATTAGCTACATTTGTGGATCACGGCGGTTCAACGTGTTAGAACATTTTATGACAAAAAAGCAGAACAATAAAACAACAGACGCTTACTTTGACAAGAACGCTTCTGTCAAAGTCTTGGAAATGAACGGTTTTGTTCATTTTAGCAGCAAAGAGAATGATGATTGTAGTGGCCATCTGTAAAATAAATAGATACAATAATATTGAAAGATTAACCTTTGGAAAGCACCTGTGGCTCAATTGCTTTTAAGATCTGAAAAATCCTTAAGATATAGCTCGTTACCTGGCCAATTCCTAGAAACATGTACGAGGGAAATCTAAAGAGAGGAAAATGTTATTGGATAACCATTATGAAAATAGAAAAATAATGAGGGTAACTACGATAACGTTTTGCCAACTTGAGCAAAATTGTCGTGTTGACCGCGTATGACAGGTTCTAAATACTGACTGAAGTAACCCCTGTGCACAGAAAGCATTGGAGTGATAATATGATCTTACCTGTAGTTTGTGAGAATCGTTTTGTTCACAACAATGATAAAAAACGAGCTAGCAGCATAGAACGCAGCAGATAAAAACTTCAATAGCCCGGTATGTTGGGGTTCGGGAACTTTTGCTAACGCAGACATGACTTCACGAACAGACCAAGTTGATATGTGAAGAAATAACTCTTTAACTATCTCCTTTCCGCTTTCACTTTAAAGCTTTGTCACGTTCATTTAGTGAAAGGAAAGGGAAGGAGGTTTTAGAGTGGGCGGCGACCGTAAAAGGCGGATATTCGAAATGAGAATTAGGCTACATTCTGGAAGATTATTTAGTAGTCTTTAGTTTTTTGTTGTTGCATTGAATAGGTTAGAAATAAGGCCTACGTACACTGCCAAAATACATAGGCTAATGCATGCTGAATAATATGAGCTGGTAATGTTCAAGCATTATTAACATGGTCCTTACTTTTTAATCTTAAATTAGTTCTGACGCTGTTTAAACGCAATAACACCTAACGTACAATTTTAACACCAGAATGTGTATAGTTGACATCAATTGATAATATGCAATAACAATGTATATAGTATTTGTTAGTATTAAATAAGTCTCCATACATTTTTTTATTTGCCTGACCATTCTTTGTCCCTTTAAATGCATAGTTCAATTATCTGGGCGTCTTCAAGATGCTGTCCTGAATTTCTGGACACCGTTTTTGAAACTGGCGTAGTCTACGAAAATGTTGCGCCCTGTCATGACAGTGCTGTGCCCAAAACGTGATGACGTTTATCTCGACTGCTTGGACGTTATTGATGCAGAAAAAGAAAATATGGCACACGGAGCTCGGGTGACAATGCCGAACTTGGACAAAATATGGTTGATGAAATATTCCATTTAAAGGAATTGAACTTTCTTTGGAGTCACGGAAAACGTGATTTATCTCAGTTAGCCTATTTTTTTTTTTTATTGATCGATTGAACAATGCAGAAAGCTTTATTTGTACAATAATCAGATTTTGCGTAAGTTTACATATTAATTTAAATTGCAAAGCAGGTAGGCTGTGAAGGAGTCTTTCACATTTTTTAAGTTTATGTTTAAAACAAATATTTTATGTCAGTTTATTGTACGTGTACATTTTTGTCCACGAAGGTGTCCAAAGGGTAGTAAATTTGAGGGGCGCACATAAGGGTTAAAAGAATAATTATGATAAATAACATTGCATACGTACATGTCTACAGTCTGCCAGATAATCCCTCTGGATACCTTCGCGTACATAAATGTCCCATTGACTTCCATTAAAAACATTATTTTTTATCTCACTGACATTAGAGTACAAAACCATGCATTCTGTAATGTAAGCATTTCATTTAGAAGAAAAGTAGTGATATTTGAAATTTTGACTGTATTCCATCACACACGCGTGCGCACACACACACACACACGCGTGCACACAAACACGTCCAAAACTCTTCAACCAGATTCAACCATTTTCCCATTGTAGGCCAATGGATTAAATTCTTGTCTTATTATTGTATTTAATTTGAGCCATGTGACTACCAAGGTGCCCGAAGAGTTTTGGTGTGCACACTTGTGTGTACGTGTGTGTGCGCGCTCGTGTGTGTGTGTGTGCCGAGGGGCGCACAAGGGTTAAGTGTGTGTTTTCAAAGGTACATTGCATAAATGTATTGGTGGGTGGAGCCAAGTAACCCAGGTGGATGCAATTATATACTTAGGACAGAACCTCTTAAATTTAGTTTTTTTATGGATTCTGGGGTAGAATGTCAATGTTCTGAGCCATGCAGTTACCCTGGCCTTATGTCTCATTTGCAGGGCCACTAGAGAGCTATCAAAGTCTGATCTTCACAACATGTGTTTTTTTAAGTGTGCCATTGCAGGAACAAAACCGATTTCTAAGGATCTCAGAAAATGTGTTGTTGATGCTCATCAGGCTTGAAAAGGTTACAAAACCATCTCAAGTTTGGACTCTACCAATCCACAGTCAGATTGTGTACAAAGGAAGGAAATTGAAGAGCATTGCTACCCTCCCCACGAGTGGTCGACCAACGAAGATCAGTGTGTGATAATCCGCGAGGAACACACCAGATACTGGAAGCAAAGATTCACATACTTTTACATATCTGTGAGTGGCAATAGTGGATACATTTTCCTCAATTAATAAATGACCAAGTGTAATATTTTTGGCTCATTTGTTTGATTGGGTTCTCATGATTTACTTTTCAGACTTTTCAAAGCTGTTTTGGTCATATTTGTGCAAAAATATTACATACTGAAGGGTTCACAAATTTTTGAGCACCCCTATATTTATCTTGTACAATGGGTGTTATAAAACATCTCACCTGGATTGTCTAGGCAACTCCTGCAGTTTGATACAATATTATAAACCTTCTGAATGGTATATTTTAAATACAGCATTGAAAGCACTACACTGGGAAGAGTACTGCACAATGTGGAGAGGGGGATAAAGTCACTGGCTGGGAGCTTTATGACTCAAATGCTTTTTTAAAGGCCTACTATAATTTTATGCCTCAAATATTTTTTAAAGGCCTACTATAATTTAAATATACTTTTTTGTCACACATTAGCTTATATTAAATGCATGTGTTTGAAACTTTCATGATCCCATAATGTGAAGTTTGCAAAAGTTATTCACATTATTCATATCACAATGTATAAAAACTACATGTTGATGTTCATAAATCACAACATTTGTATAAATATATTTTTAGCTGTTATGCTAAACAAACTCTTCCATGAACTGCCACCTTAACGTGCTGGAGGGGTTGAGTACCCGAGTGACCCTAGGAGCTATGTTGTCTGGGGCTATATGCCCCTGGTAGGGTCTCCCAAGGCAAACAGGTCCTGGGCGACGAGTCAGACTAAGAGCGGTTCAAAAACCCTTTAATGATGGAAACAATTTTGAGGACCGTGACGCCGCCCAGTATGGCGCAGCCGGGGCCCCACCCTGGAGCCAGGCCCGGGGTTGGGGCTCGTATGAGCTCGCCTGGTGGCCAGGCCTTTCCCCACAGGGTCCGGCCGGGCTCAGCCTGAAGGAGCGATGTGGGGCCGCCTTCCCGTGGGCTCACCACCTGCAGGAGGGACCATAAGGGGTCGGTGTGTAGAGGATCAGGCGGCAGTCGTAGGCAGGGGCCTCGACAACCCGATCCCTGGACACGGAAACTAGTTCTAGGGACGTGGAACGTCACCTCGCTGACGGGGAAGGAGCCGGAGATTGTGCGTGAGGTTGAGAGGTTCCGACTAGAGATAGTCGGGATCACCTCTACGCACGGCTTGGGCTCTAGAACCACACTCCTTGAGAGAGGATGGACTCTTCACCACTCTGGAGTTGCCCATGGTGAGAGACGGCGGGCTGGTGTGGGTTTGCTTATAGCCCCCCAGCTCTGCCGCCATGTGTTGGAGTTTACCCCGGTGAACGAGAGGGTCGTTTCCCTGCGCCTACGGGTCAGGATAGGTCTCTCATTGTTGTTTGTGCCTACGGGCCAAACGGCAGTGCAGAGTACCCGACCTTCTTGGAGTCTCTTGGAGGGGTGCTGGAAAGTGCTCCGACTGTGGACTCCATCGTTCTACAGGGGGACTTCAACGCCCACGTGGGAAACAACAGTGACACCTGGAGGGTCGTGATTGGGAGGAACGGGCCCCCTGATCTGAACCTGAGCGGTGTGCAGTTATTGGACTTCTGTGCTAGTCACAGTTTGTCCATAACGAACACCATGTTCAAGCATAAGGGTGTCCATCAGTGCACGTGGCACCAGGACACCCTACGCCGTAGGTCGATGATCGCCTTTGTTGTCGTTTCATCTGACCTGCAGCCGTATGTCTTGGACACTCGGGTAAAAAGAGGGGCGGAGCTGTCAACTGATCACCACCTGGTGGTGAGTTGGATCCGATGGCGGGGGAGGAAGCTGGACAGACTCAGCAGACCCAAGCGTACTGTAAGGGTCTGCTGGGAACGTGTGGCCGAGTCTCCTGTCAGAGAGATCTTTAACTCCCACCTCCGGTAGAGCTTCGACTGGATCCCGAGGGAGGCTGGAGATATTGAGTCCGAGTAGACCATGTTCTCCACCTCCATTGTCGAAGCAACCGCTCGGAGCTGGGGCCGTAAGGTCTCCGGTGCCTGTCGAGGCAGCAATCCCCAAACCCGGTGGTGGACACCGGAAGTAAGGGATGCCGTCAAGCTGAAGAAGGAGTCCTATCAGGCCTGGTTGGCTTGTGGGACTCATGAGGCAGCTGACGGGTACCGGCAGGCCAAGCGGACTGCAGCCTGGGTGGTTGTGGAGGCAAAAACTCGGGCCTGGGAGGAGTTCGGTTAGGCCATGGAGAAGGACTATCGGCTGGCCTCAAAGAGATTCTGGCAAACCGTCCGGCGCCTCAGGAGAGGGAAACAGTGCCCTACCAACGCTGTTTACAGTGGAGGTGGGCAGCTGTTGACCTCAACTGGGGATGTCGTCGGGCAGCGGAAGGAGTACTTCAAGGATCTCCTCAATCCCGCCGTCACGTCTTCCATTCAGGAAGCAGAGGATGAGGGCTCAGAGGTGGACTCGTCCATCACCCGGGCGGAAGTCACTGAGGTAGTCAAGAAACTCCTTGGTGGCAAGGCACCGGGGGTGGATGAGATCCGCCCTGAGTACCTCAAGTCTCTGGATGTAGTGGGGCTGTCTTGGTTGACACGCCTCTGCAGCATCGCGTGGCAGTCGGGGACAGTGCCTCTGGGATGGCAGACCGGGGTGGTGGTCCCTCTTTTTAAGAAGGGGGACCAGAGGGTGTGTTCCAACTACAGGGGGATCACACTTCTCAGCCTCCCCAGGAAAGTCTATGCCAGGGTACTGGAGAGGAGAATACGGCCGATAGTAGAACCTCGGATTCAGGAGGAACAGTGTGGTTTTCGTCCGGGCCGTGGAACACTGGACCAGCTCTATAGCCTCTACAGGGTGATGGAGGGTTCATGGGAGTTTGCCCAACCAATCCACATGTGTTTTGTGGATTTGGAGAAGGCATTCGACTGTGTCCCTCGCAGCATCCTGTGGAGGGTGCTTCGGAAGTATGGGGTCCTGGGTCCTTTGCTAAGGGCTGTCAGGTCCCTGTACGACCGAAGCAGGAGCTTGGTTCGCATTGCCGGCAGTAAGTCAGATATGTTCCCAGTGCATGTTAGACTCCAGCAGGGCTGCCCTTTGTCACCGGTTCTATTCATAATTTTTATGGACAGAATTTCTAGGCGCAGCCAGGGGCTGGAGGGTGTCAGGTTTGGGGACCACACGATTTCGTTTCTGCTCTTTGCGGATGATGTTGTCGTGTTGGCCCCTTCAAGCCAGGACCTTCAGCATGCACTGGAACGGTTTGCAGCCGAGTGTGAAGCGGTTGGGATGAAAAGCAGTTCCTCCAGTCGGAAAAGGGTGGCTTGCCCACTTCAGGTTGGTGGAGAGTTCTTGCCTCAAGTGGAGGAGTTTAAGTATCTAGGGGTCTTGTTCACAAGTGAGGGAAGGATGGAACGGGAGATTGACAGACGGATCAGTGCAGCTTCTGCAGTAATGCGGTCGATGTGTCGGTCTGTCGTGGTGAAGAAAGAGCTGAGCCGCAAGGTGAAGCTCTCGATTTACCAGTCAATCTACGTTCCTACTCTCACCTATGGTCATGAGCTTTGGGTCATGACCGAAAGGACAAGATCCCGGATTAAGGCGGCCGAAATGAGCTTTCTCTGCAGGGTGGCTGGGCGATCCCTTAGAGATAGGGTGAGAAGCTCGGTCACCCGGGAGGTGCTCAGAGTAGAGCCGCTGCTCCTCCACATCGAGAGGGGTCAGCTGAGGTGGCTTGGGCATCTGTTCCGGATGCCTCCTGGACGCCTTCCCGGGAAGTTGTTCCAGGCCCGTCCCACCGGGAGGAGACCCCGGGGAAGACCTAGGACACGCTGGAGGGACTATGTCTCCCGGCTGGCCTGGGAACGCCTCGGTGTCCCCCGGAAGAGCTAGAGGAAGTGTCTAGAGAGAGGGAAGTCTGGGCATCTCTGCTTAGACTGCTGCCCCCGCGACCCGGCCCCGGATAAGCGGAAGAAGATGAATGAATGCTAAACAATTCATAGTTTATCCTCTATTTGTGATTAATAGTTGCTAAAATAAGTTTGTATTTTGAAATAATTTTTTCTTAAGTCACTGTTTGTTTGCATTCATTGTTTAGACCACATTATTTGTGTTGAAAGTCATACCATATATTGTTGAGGCTCAAATGCATAGACTAGGTTATTCTAATTTATTTGCTTAATCCTTGCTTTTATTTATTTTTGATCTGATACGATCTGCAGCTGCTTAACTTCCTTCCCCCAAACAAATTATGATAATTTGACAAAAACGTAAAAGTTTTTTAGGCAAAAGATGCTCCAGGGACAGGCAACTTTAATGGAACAAGACTTATTGACACACATCTTGATGAACATTTTAGCATATGTCATCAAAACCACTCACTTTGAAACGTGGAATTCCATGGCTAACTGAGGTACATGGTTAGTGATTCTACTGCCTTTAAAGTACCTGCTCATTGTTTCGAGATTTCAGTGACATAAATACAAAACGATGAAAATGTTTTTCTTAAAAAAACTAAAATGTACTTTAAACACAGCTTTGGTGTGATGGCATGCTAGGTTGGCCACACTGTAGTGTAGATCCTGTGTTCTTTACCAATACAACCACTTCTGCTTATGCTGAATCAGTGACTTTCCTTACCTTAAGGCCCCTCAAACTCAGGACATTGCAGCCAGTTTCACTTTGTTTTTTCATTGCAGCCCTCTAAGCTGAGGGTTGCTTTAAACCTGGGATACCAGGTGAGTGCAATTAATGATGAGGAAGAACAGAACCAGCAGGCTTCAAACCTAATAGGGTAAGATTTGAGTCCCTCTGCCTTAAGGATTTTGGGAAATTATGTCAAGATTATCTGACCATCTGACTGCTCTCTTCCTCACCAAGCTGTGAATGAGGGCAAAAGGTCAACAGAAGCTCTTGTATACAATTTGTATACAAGGAATCAGTATTTGGCCTACAATCTATTGATAACTGGTGGTTTTTAATGCCTGTCAGTCACCCATCTTCATTACATGTATGTTGTTTGGAATAACTTAGTTGAAACAATACTAATCATTACTTGAAGGTAGGTTTTTCTGCCCGTCCTGTCTGTCTTCAAAGGCTTGGTGATTGCTGCAGTCTTTTCCGGATGGAAACTGGAAACCAAAAGGGCACTAGGCTGGAAGGACTGCTTATGGGGTTCTGTAGTATGCTAAGAGCATCAACAAATGTTGTATTGGAACACACACTATGCAAGAATTCCTAACAACTGCAAAAGACAGGAAGACAGAGCATACTTATACCTCATAGAAGATGAACGTTTTTAACCAGTCAATTAAGCAGGGTTGGGTATCGAGAACCAGTTCCAAGCTGGAGCCGACTGCAAATTTCAAAGAACCGTGGATTCGATAAGACACCTACATTTCGAATCCTAACTTCGGGTCCTCACTTAAGCATATTTCAGTCCCGACGCGCTCGCTCCCGAGTAAACTACATCAACCATTTTACAGTCAATAAAAGTTGCACTTCCTACGTGGACCTAACGTATTTTGTTATTCAGGACGTCAAAAAGCATGTGAGAAGAGACACTTCTGTTTTAAATCCTGGACCGTACCATGGCTGAGTCGAAACGCAGCAAGTTGTCGAAAGTGTGGCTTAGCTTCACAAAAAACCCTGCAAATACCTAAACATGCAGCAAAGACATTTCGTGCAAGGGAGGCAGCACGTCAAATACAATGAAGCATTTACTTAAACACGGTGTGAACCTAAAATAATGCTCCGTGTTCGATGTGTTGCGGTGTACCAGCCACAATAGCGCCCCAGATACAGCTAACATTAGCAGCGTCTCGCGCCCAGGTAAAATAACATAGTGGGCTGACATTTGCCTTTTATACTGAATGTAGACGAATGATGTGTACTACTAATTATTCCAATATATATTTTTCAAATATACGAGTTCGGAGAGTATCAGTCCACCTCCGGTTAATCCACAGAGACCCTGCCCCAGTACAGAAAATCCTTTTAGTTTAGCTATGAATGGTAAGATGAACAAGGAGAAAGAGGATGAAAGTCACCAGCTGTCTTTTTCTTCCAAAAATAGTTGTCTTTGTGTTGCAGACATTGATGCTGCTTTCATAACTGTTTTGTTAGATTTTCTATTATTTAAATAGTTTTGGTTTGTAATTGTTTTTGATGATCATTCCTTAAGTAATATTTTTTTTTAATGAAGGGGAAAATAAACATTCCTGTCACAGTTGACAGTTGATTATACAGAGTTGACAGTACTTATTAAGGCCTAAATGTGCAAAGAATAAATGTATATTTTCTTTTGGGTTCTTTCTTTCCGAAGAATATTGGAATCGGAACCAAGTGTCGATAAGAACCGTATTCGATAATCGGAATCGTAATCGATTTAATTGAAACGATACCCAACCATACAATTAAGGGAACCAATGTGCTTTCCCATTTGAAATCTCTGTCCTTATTTACTTTATAAATCTTATACACATTTAAGTTTGTGACTGAGGTGTTGGCAGAAGTGGCAGGATTTAGATTTTTTATTCCTTTTGATTTCTCTGATTCTGTTAATGTTTTCCTTGATTACTCTCCTCTGATTTGTAGCAGCATGAACTTTGTAAACAGTCTTACCCCCCCCCCCCCCCTTAAGCAGTAGTGTGCAGGAAGAGTAAATACATTTTTCATTCAAAAAAATTTTATACAATGTGTTGCTTATCTAAAGCGATTGCCAAGTCACTAACATAAAAACATGGAATGAATACATGAACAACTAATCCTGCAAAAAAGATTCAATTTGTCAAGGGGAACAGTCTGAAAAATCATTACAGCACATGCCACAAATGGACAAATTGGATCCGCAAAGAGGAACCGTGATTGCATGCTGAAGCTGACTGACAGCGGTAGACATTATAGTTGTTCAATACCTCAAAAATGACCACAGAATTTAATCAGCACCTCTGTGACCCAGTCTTAACCAAAACTGTACATCATGAGTTCTGACAACAGTGCAGTTCATAGCAGGGCTGCCATTCGGAAACCGCTTTTATCCAAGGCCAATGCACAAAGACGCATAACTTTGTAAAGGAACGCAAAACCTGGACCCCTGAAATATGGCCTGATGAGTCATATTTCACCCAATTTCCAAAATCTGGATGGGTTTACAACTGCAGAAAGCCAAAGTATATCTTCAGCCCACAATGTCAGCGGCCATCTCATGGGAGTCACTGGGTCTGATGATTGCTCTGCATGGTCGTATAATGGCCAAGGAATTTTAAGCCATTTCAGAGGACCGGGTGCACCCTATGGTGTAAACACTGTTCCCTCATGATATTTCAATATTACAGGACAATAATGCCCGATAAACAAATTCAAGAGTGATTTTATGAACATCAGGATGACGGGAAACACCTTCCATGACCTCCCCAATCACCAGACCTGAACATCATTGAACCTTTATGGGACGTTAAGTCGTTTTCCACCTCCTTCATCTCTCGAACAACTGGAGGCTTTTTCTTCATTTAGAATGGTGCAGTATCCCACTACACACAGTTCTTGTATGACAACATCCCAAGAAGGATTGGAGCTGTTCTGAAGGTAAATGATGCCCTACTCCTTATTAGGTCCTTGATGTTAATATGTTGTTTCTGTTATTTTGTCCAGCATCTCTACTTTTACTATCCCCTCAGCCACCAGGTGGTGCCAGATAGCAATGATACTCAGTGCTTCAAGCTCTCGCCCATTGCAGCTGTTTTCATAGTATTACAAAAGCAATATTCTGCATAGAGCATGCTCATATTGGGAGACTTTCACCAGCATGGTGCTATTGTCAAATAACTATCTTGGCTAACGGTGTTTATTAAACCCATATTAGAACTTTTATATTGTAAAATAACCCTATCTCCACTTGTATGAGGCTGTTGTCAGAGATACTTACAGTAGTTGCAACAAACATTTTAATACTTTTTTCCGTACTGGTCCCACATTGGAATTAAATGCACAACCCTGGCACTGTACTGTAAGTGCCTTGCTTTAGCAACAGCTACACAACCTTTATTCAATACTATATCTATTTAATTTTAAGATTAAGGGACAGATGCAATGCTTTTAGGTTTTGTGATCATTTCGAACCAGCTTATCTTGAATCCAATATTCAAAAGACTTCAACACCTGTGAATTTAGGATTTGTCCAAGGCGCTGGAGCTAATGCTTGTTATCTCAAATGAACCATTGGTTCCTGACAGATCTACTGTACCATTTGTTTTTTGTTCCATTTACGTATGGTGACTGGTGAGTGTAAATATTTCTTCTTAATCCTCACTATGTAGTTGTATTGTGCTATGCCACCATTCATAAGCTTATTGCACTCATATATATCTATAATATTCAATAACTCTACAAACTGCTGCTAGTTTATTTATTTTTGTCTTGTTTCCAAATAAATAAAATCAAATAGCCCCACAATAACTCTAAAATAGTGTGGTCATATTGTAAATTAAATGTACTTGAGAGGTGCAAAATTTGTGTTAGCTGCAAGAATAGTAATATCCCAAAAGTTATGATAAAATTGGATACCGTTACTTAACACACATTTTCTGTCTAATTTTGATTCAGATGTTAAACTATTTGAGTGTTGAATTAAAACTAATTTGTGTAAAACAGTGTTACTAGATGATTGGGGTAGGGAAGCCCCATCAGTGATTCTAATTGGTCAGCATCACCTGAGTTGTGGGGTGTCCTTTTCAGCATGGGTTTACTGATTTCATTACTCTAGTAACACTCCATCCATCCATCCATCCATCTATCATCTTCCGCTTATCCGGGGCCGGGTCGCGGGGGCAGCAGTCTAAGCAGGGATGCCCAGACTTCCCTCTCCCCAGACACTTCCTCTAGCTCTTCCGGGGGGACACCGAGGCGTTCCCAGGCCAGCCGGGAGACATAGTCCCTCCAGCGTGTCCTAGGTCTTCCCCGGGGTCTCCTCCCGGCGGGACGGGACCAGAACACCTTCCCAGGAAGGCATTCGGGAGGCATCTGAAACAGATGCCCAAGCCACCTCAGCTGACCCCTCTCGATGTGGAGGAGCAGCGGCTCTACTCTGAGCTCCTCCCGGGTGACACTCTCTAGTCACACTCATTACACTTTATCCTTCCTGTTTCACATTTTGAGTTATATTGAAAGAACATATGGGATTTTGTGATTCAGGTCTATATGAAAACATTTGAGCTTAGGTTATATAGGTGTTCAAAGAAAGCTTGCGAAACTATTACCCTTGAGGTGCTGGAGATGTCTGCCTGTTCCAACTTGTAATTGCACCTGTTTTGTTCAAGGTTTAGTCGAATGCCAATTACTTAAAAATAATGGACGGTTCTTTCTGTATTCTGAATATTATACTTTAAATTGTAGATTTAGGCTTTTACATTTGAGCATTTCTGCCACAAATCTCCCCTAATCCAGAGGCTAATGTTAGCATTTTTTCATGATTTATATCCAAATCATCAAAGTGTTTGGATTATATTGTTAAGCTCAACAAAGCCCCTTAGGTATTCTTTTCATATGACATGTATATAATTATAATATCAGTACCATGATTGTGTGATGTAAGCATTATTCTCACATAATATTCAAATAATCTATAAGGGCCTAAATATCAGATACTTTTGGACAATATGAATATGATGCACGAATAAGGCTAATTAAGGCTTCTGGACATGGATAGGATTTGTGTCAGAAATGCTAAAATACTAGCATCTGACAGCAATGCTGGGAAACTAAGCCAAAGCAAGGATTCCTGTTAAACCTTAAAACCTGATTACAGGGTTAGGAAACCAATTTGTTGTATTGTTGTTTGGGCAAACTTTCCCTTTAATCACACTATAATCTGATTTAAGAGCAGCTATTTTTTGGGATCACAGCTTTGATAATAGATAAATTGTAGCCTGTCTCTTTAGGTAACATTCTATTATTTGCCATTCCTTGTCATTGCCAAATAAACTGGCCTTTGGCTCTGCATTCAAGTTACAGCCAGATTTATGACAAAGTTGCTGATTGGTTTAAGACATACCATGGAGTGGAATGTTTGCTAAAGAAACTGATAATTAGGCTACCGGAGTTCACACACATAGCTGTAATAGGGATTTAAAAAGATGTTCATGCAGGGCAATTGCAGAATTCGTACATCAACCCGACAGAAGCCTTTTTCTAATGACTCCTAAACAATTCAATGGGGTGGTGTTGTTATGGGGCTGTTCTGACCCAGAATGCAGAGATGACACACAGCGGTTAGCGGTTAGTAAGAGAGTTTAATGAACCGAGAGGAAGTACTCGGAGGTGTAATGGAGGTTGAGGCTTGTCCGAGATGAAGGCGAGGCGACTGAGGGATCCGAGGGGGACAGGCGGTGGTGAGTACAAGGCTGCACACGGGATGATTCCCAGCGAGGAGGTGGGAGCTGACGGTAGAGCTGGAGCATGCAGGTAAGCGGAGGAGGCAGCGGGTCAGGATGGAATCTTGGAAGGAAACACAAGGTAAGGTCAAACACTAGAATGCAAGGACGAAACAAAACAACAGGCGCTAGATCCTAGTTACCACATGGGTTTGTAGTTATCGAACTGGCACTGAAGAGGTGATCAGCCCGGGTTTAAGTACTGCTGTGTTGAATCATGGAGAGTGGCTGCAGCTGTGAAGAAACGGCTGAGCAGGGTTGATGCGGCCATGCTCCTTGATGTACTATCCTCTGGGAATGCCTCCAGTGCTCCGAACAGACAACACAGACACGACATAAAAGAAAAGACAGCCCACTCAGGGCAGGGGAGAGTAGCCAACCCATAACAGGTGTTGCACAATTATGCCTGCTTATTACTGTATGAAATACAGTTATTGTAGAATGCCTTACAATATATCGTAACAGGGAGTGACAAGGGAATAAACACTGAGGGTGTGTTCAGGGCCTTGGAGGGAGTTTTATTAACAAAAGCAAAAGGGAGAGGGAAAAAAAATATTTGATCCCTTGCTGATTTTGTATATTTGCCCACTGACAAAGAAATTATCAATCTATAGTTTTAATGGTAGGTTTATTTGAACAGTGACAGAATAACAACAACAAAAATCCAGAAAAACACATAAAAAATGAGGGAAATTTATTTGTATTTTAATTAATTAAATAAGTATTCAACCCCTCTGCAAAACATGACTAAGTACTTGATGGGAAAACCCTTGTTGGTAATCACAGAGGTCAGACATTTCTTGTAGTTGGCCACCAGGTTTGCACACATCTCAGGAGGGATTTTGTCCCACTCCTCTTTGCAGATCTTCTCCAATTCATTAAGGTTTCGAGGCTGATGTCTGGCAACTCGAACCTTCAGCTCCCTCCACAGACTTTCTATGGGATTAAGGTCTGGAGACTGGCTCAGCCATTCCAGGATTTTAATGTGTTTCTTCTTGAGCCACTCCTTTGTTGCCTTGGCCGTGTGTTTTGGGTCATTGTCATGCTGGAATACCCATCCACGACCCATTTTCAATGCCCTGGCTGAGGGAAGGAGGTTCTTACCCAAGATTTGACTACATGGCCCCATCCATCATCCCTTTGATGCAGTGAAGTTGTCCTGTCCCCTTTAGCAAAACAACATGCCCAAAGCATAATGTTTCCACCTCCAAGTTTGCCGGTGGGAATGGTATTCTTGGGGTCATAGGCAGCATTCCTCCTCCTCCCAACACGGCGAGTTGAGTTGATGCCAAACACTTTCACCCAGTTCTCCTCTGAATCATTCAGATGTTCACTGGCAAACTGCAGACAGGTCTGTACATGTGCTTTCTTGAGCAGGCAGACCTTGCGGGCGCTGCAGGATTTCAGTCCTTCATGGTCTAGTGTGGTACCAATTGTTTTCTTGATGACTATGGTCCCAGCTGCCTTGAGATCATTGAAAATATCCTCCTGTGAAGTTCTGGGCTGATTCCTCACCGTTCTCATGATCATTGCAACTCCGCATGGAGCGCCAGACCGAGGGAGATTGACAGTGCTTTTGTGTTTCTTCCATTTGCGAATAATCGCACACCAACTGTTGTCACCTTCTCACCAAGCTGCTTGGCGATGGTCTTGTAGCCCATTCCAGCCTTGTGTAGGTCTCCAATCTTGTCCCAGACATACTTGGACAGCTCTTTGGTATTGGCCATGGTGGAGAGTTTGGAATCTGATTGATTGCTTCTGTGGACAGGTGTCTTTTATACAGGTAACAAGCTGAGATTAGGAACAATCCCTTTAAGAGTGTGCTCCTAATCTCAGCTCGTTACCTGTATAAAAGACACCTGGGAGTCAGACATTTTTCTGATTGAGAGGGAATTAAATACTTATTTCACTCATTAAAATGCAAATCAATTTATAAAATTATTCTGGATTTTTTCAGTCTCTCACTGTTCAAATAAACCTACCATTAAACTTATTGACTGATCATTTCTTTGTCAGTGGGCAAATGTACAAAATCAGCAGGGGATCAAATAATTCTTTCTCTCATTGTAGGACAGATCACTTTTATGGGTGTTCATCTTGAAGCTACCACAACCTTTGCTGGAGGCCCTACAGCAGGATTAACAATCAACTGTCTTAAAGGTATTGTAAAGAGGAGACATAGGATGCCAACACATTGCCAGGGTTCAGTCCCTGGTAGATCATTTTGTTAAAAGAGTCAGAGGAGGAAGAGAGAAAAAAATGCTGGAAGCAGTGTACAGAACAAAAACTAGATACGGCTATTTGCTCTGAATTTGTGATGTATTCTTACGCCCTCTAGAGGACGTGAACATTGAGCACAGCTAGATGATGTCCACCACGATAACACAATTTTTTTTTGGAAGATAATAGGAAAAATAGGAAGATCATTACAATTAAGACAAGAAAAGATTAAATCAATGAAAACAAAATTGCAAATTATAATATAAAAAAATAAAGCTCCGGAAAAAGTTAAGAGACCACTGCACCTTTTTCTTTCCTTTCCAAAAAAGTCAAAAAGGAAGGTTATGAGTGAGGAACAGAAGGGTTAAAATTAAGAGACCACTGCAAATTGAACGCTTCTGTTCCTCACTCAAAACCTTCCTTTTCAACTTTTTTGAAAACCTCCCCTAGGTTTTATAAGGCCCTGACAATTACTCACTGCCTGTCCATCCATCCATCTTCTTCCGCTTATCCGGGGCCGGGTCGCGGGGGCAGCAGTCTAAGCAGGGATGCCCAGACTTCCCTCTCCCCAGACACTTCCTCTAGCTCTTCCGGGGGGACACCGAGGCGTTCCCAGGCCAGCCGGGAGACATAGTCCCTCCAGCGTGTCCTAGGTCTTCCCCGGGGTCTCCTCCCGGTGGGACGGGACCGGAACACCTTCCCAGGAAGGCGTTCCGGAGGCATCCGAAAAAGATGCCCAAGCCACCTCAGCTGACCCCTCTCGATGTGGAGGAGCAGTGGCTCTACTCTGAGCTCCTCCCGGGTGACCGAGCTTCTCACCCTATCTCTAAGGGATCGCCCAGCCACCCTGCGGAGAAAACTCATTTTGGCCGCCTGTATCCGGGATCTTGTCCTTTCGGTCATGACCCAAAGCTCATGACCATAGGTGAGAGTAGGAACGTAGATTGACTGGTAAATCGAGAGCTTCGCCTTGCGGCTCAGCTCTTTCTTCACCACGACAGACCGATACATCGACTGCATTACTGCAGAAGCTGCACCGATCCGTCTGTCAATCTCCCGTTCCATCCTTCCCTCACTCGTGAACAAGACCCCTAGATACTTAAACTCCTCCACTTGAGGCAGGCACTCTCCACCAACCTGAAGTGGGCAAGCCACCCTTTTCCGACTGAGGACCATGGCCTCGGATTTGGAGGTACTGATTTTCATCCCCACCGCTTCACACTCGGCTGCAAACCGTCCCAATGCATGCTGAAGGTCCTGGTTAGAAGGGGCCAACACGACAACATCATCTGCAAAGAGCAGAGACGAAATCGTGTGGTCCCCAAACCTGACACCCTCCGGCCCCTGGCTGCGCCTAGAAATTCTGTCCATAAAAATTACAAACAGAACCGGTGACAAAGGGCAGCCCTGCCAGAGTCCAACATGCACTGGGAACAAGTCTGACTTACTGCCGGCAATGCGGACCAAGCTCCTGCTTCGGTTGTATAGGGACCTGACAGCCCTTAGCAAAGGACCCAGGACCCCATATTCCCGAAGCACTCTCCACAGGATGCCGCGAGGGACACAGTCGAATGCCTTCTCCAAATCCACAAAACACATGTGGATTGGTTGGGCAAACTCCCATGAACCCTCCAACACCCCGTAGAGAGTATAGAGCTGGTCCAGTGTTCCACGGCCCGGACGAAAACCACACTGTTCCTCCTGAATCCGAGGTTCTACTATCGGCCGTATTCTCCTCTCCAGAACCCTGGCATAGACTTTCCCGGGCAGGCTGAGAAGGAAGTACTTCAAGGATCTCCTCACTGCCTGTCCACCACTGAAAACATTTGGCACATTATGAAACTAAAAATACAACAAAAGAGACCCTGAACTGCTGAGCAGCTGAAATCCTACTGAATGGGAAAACACTTCATTTTCAAAACTACAGCAATTGGTCTCCTCAGTTCCAAAATGCATACAGAGTATTGTTGAAAGAATGGGTGATGTAACACAGTGGTAAACATGCCCCTGTCCCAAGTTTCCTTAAAAGTGTTGCTGGCATGAAATTCAGAATGGCATGCATTTTTCCAAAAACAATACATCTTTGTACTGTTAAAAAGGTCTTTGTACTATTTTCAATAAAATATAGGGATAAAATGATTTGCACATCATTGCATTCTGTTTCTATTTGCATTTTACGCAATGTCAATTTATTTTGGAAACGGGGCTGTACAAATCTGATTATTCCATTGTTGTATTCCACCCAATTTTGTGTCTGCCAGCTGTTTTCCTTTGGTGCGGATATTTCCTGGAGAAAGACTTGGGAAATACAAGAGAGGATCGGTGTCTACCACGCAGCTTCTTACTGCTGGTGTTCCCCAAAGCTAGGTTCTAGGCCTTCTCCTCCTCTTTTTATACACCAGGTACCTTGGCTCCGGTCTTAACTATCACTGCTATGCAGATGACAATGTTTTCCTTCTTCCGACACCAAGGTGACAACATGCATATCTACTGGTTTACATCCCTGCTTGGATGTTGTCTCACCACCTCAAGGTTACCCTCGAGGAGACTGAACTGCTCTTCACCGGAATACCTATCCACTCCAGGATATGTCCATCAGGGTTGACAACTGCACAGTGTCTGCCTCTTGGTGTGCAAAGAACCTTGTTGTGACCTTAGACAATACCCTGTCATTCCCTGCTAACATCAAGGCAGTGACCAACACCTGCAGGCTCATGCCCTACAACATTCGTAGAGCATAACCTTACCTCACCTTACCTGATTTTCTGAACAGATTATTAGAAAAAAAGATTTCAAATGTAAATAGGATTTTGTCATTTGTGTTTGATAGATTTGATGAAAATGGCTTCATATTTTGCATCAAAATACTTTAGTTTTTTGTATTTTGTAGTTTAAAAATACTGTAAAATACTTAGTGAGATTTCCACATGATGAAATCATAAAAATGCTGCCTCTAATTGGTGTCTACTAAGTAATTTGCCCAGACCCAGAACAGAAAATGTATCGAAACCTGAAGAAAAAGGTCAAGGTGCGAAACGTGTAGGTTGCCAGGTTTCCATCAGTTTTTTGCATAAATTGCTAAAAAATTAACAGTTCAACCGGCCCCATTGATGACATCTAAAAGCCACACCTTTTGAAAAGTTATTTGTGCTTAAAGGCATCAGTAGGCATCAGTAGCTGCTGGAAATGAAAACTTTTCAGATGAATTATCCATTTATTTTTCACTTAAATGTTGTTATTTACAAAATCTCATTAAAGGTGAAAACTTTTCCAGCATTATTGGGCTTTCCTTTAAATAAACAAAAGCTGCATTTTAGAAGACTTGTTATATCCACTGTATCTCTTTTGAATAATTCAGATATGCGGTCTTCAAAATGTCTCTGCAAGATATTTGACTCATGTAAACTATTTATTTAATAGACATCTTTTATGACATTTATAGAATAGTGTACAGTACAGTATTATTCAATGCAAGATAACATTTTAAAAACTGCAATTCCAGGTCCCTAGCAAGTAATAATTGTGCTCCGGCAAGAAACTGTTATGCAGGAAGTTTTGAATGATGTTACTGGAATCATTTCACTCCCATGCATCCCTATAATGGTTATGTTCTCCCTGGATCTCATGACCATTTTCGTGGGTGAGTACAGCAAAAATTGTTTGTTTTAATAGGAGGAGGAGGCTTGTGTGTGATGCTGAACTGTTGCTGGTTATAAAGACGTGGGTTGCTGATTACCAACCAAGTTGTTGAGAGATGGTATTTGGTGTTTGCGTCTAATTAACACCCCATCTGCTAAAATAATCGTCAAAGACGTAAATATCTGAACCAGTTATTTGAATGTAGGTCTGGAGCAAAAGGCTGCAAACCTCTTTAGAGCAGATATTTGTGACCAACGCAGTGACATCATTACAATATCTTGCAATGTATTACACAATAAAACACTCAAAAATGCTTTGATATAGTATTGATTTTGATTTCTCTGCCCAGCCATTGTTATATATACAAAATATCTGACTCATGTAAACTATTTATTAAGTACACATTTTTCATAACATTAATTATTACAAGTCGTTAGATATGTATTCTATTTTTACTACGCCAACCAAGTTGTCCCCCTTATAGACTATTATTGCAATACATTTTTGTTCTAAACACATCATTATTTCCAATGTTGAAAATTTATAAAAAGACATGAAAGAAAAGCTGCGCCACATTAAACTTGGTTATCCCAGAACTTAAAATCATTTAGTATTGTCGTAGTCTGTCCACAAGTGATTTGCCAAACATCTAGCTGTTCCCTCCCTCCACAGAGCTCTAAGGCTTCTTCTTTTTTCCACCCTTTCTTCTCTGGATCTTCTTCAGCTTTCTTTTTACCTTGGGGTGGGCACAGTATTTCTTCCCTTTCACGTGCAATCTGTGGACATTAAGGATAGAGTGCATTTAACATTAAAAATAAATAATTTGACATTTGACTTTAAAATCAGACAGTGGAATAACCAATATTAGTATGTCACACCAAAATGTCCTGTACATTGTTCAACTACATCAAATTAGTTATTACAATACTACAATCAGACCATATATATTTTTATTCATTACTCTGGATTTCTATCCACAGTATTGTCATCAACTCACACAAGCGCGTTGATCTCGCAGGCACCATTGTTCTTCTGTACATCTACTTTCTCCACTTTCATCAGCAGGTTTGGGGGAAAGTCCTTAGAAATCTTCACACAGCATTTAGGAATGCCACCTGTAATGTTCAGCATCTGTTAATTAAGGAGCTACAGTATAGTGATGCTATGTGCCTTATGATGCTATGCAGGTAAGCTGTAATTGTAGTTGTAGTATGTGTGGTTATAACACAGTAAAAAAGGCAGTAATAGAAATAGTAGTCTACAGGTATTACAAGTAACTGAAGTAGTTCTTCAGGTTGCTCCTTGAATCACACGTTTGTTAGGTTGCCTGTTTTTAAGATGTGACTAAGACTCTGTGGAATGACGGTGGATTAACAGCCTAGGTTCTTTAATAATATGACCAAATTTGACAAGCCACAACATATTCTACCGTCTTAATTATGAGCCTGCCCGTCCCACTAAATAAACCACTAAACAAAAGCAAAAACAGTCATAACTAGGAACATGCTGCAACTGACAAATACTAGTAACTGCAAGTCACCCTGTGACTGTAATTTAAGCACATTCATGCGTACACATTTGCACGAGAACACAAACCTGCACCCACATGCAAACACACGCAACCTCACTGTACCACTAAATGATCTCCCACTTGGCTGTCTGGAGATAAATGCACTGACTTGAATTTGCCCTGGAAAATAACGTCTGTCATATGACAGAAATGTAAAACTGTATACTCAAAATTGTACACAGAATGTGGATATAGCTCAGTAGAAATGCTAAGCATTGCTCCTGCTGATGCTGGTGGAGTATTAGCTGAGTATACTCTACTAGGTGACATCAGAGCTGCAGTCTGCAACACACAAATAAGCCTGAGTTGAGTATACTAGGCTGATACTCCAAAAGCTTCTGCACAAGAAATGATTAGCATTTCTACAGAGCTCTCGTATTTACTCTCGCACATGTTAAAACCCCAAATGTTGTGAAAATATAAGATGGTTACCTACTAAGTTGAATAATAACTCCAGTCTTCATTTTCTGTTCATGGCCAATAAATAATATTAATTGTTCTCAAAACCAGAATTTTATCATTAACTACATGCAAAATGTTTCAATGAATGTACCCCAAAAGTTAGGTGTTGTAAAATGTATTGTCTTTTACAGTGAGGTCCTAACGTCCTTACCTTCAGTGGTTGTAATGGCCAGAGCACACAGGAAAAGAAGAAGCACCATCAATCTAAGATCCATGGTAGCAGCAAGAGTGAGAGATCAAGTGAAACTCATCACTATTTATACCCCCCCCCCACACACAAATAAAAGTATTGGTTTTGAGGTTTTGTCTGACAGGTTTAAACAAGTTTCATTGCCACTGTGCTGGGCTCCATTAATTTAATTTAATAAGAGACTAGAACAGCCTCGCATTCTTTGTAAGAGATATAATCAAGAATGGATAATAGTATAGGTCAAAAACTAACAGCATATATCTAGGTGGAGTAGCCTGGTAAAAGCCAACGCATAACTGGGGCTTACCATATCAACACACAAAATTAAAGGGACTATACTGTTAAAATACAGAATTTAAGGACATTTAAGGTGGAAGTGTGTTGTCTACAGGCAAGGAAATATCATATATATAGTAACAATTTTGGTTTGTTTGGTAGTTGTCTGGTTTGGAGAAAACTAGTCAAGTGGCTTAATAGCAGCCGGGCTATCAAAACACACTTGAACAGACCTGCTAAATGCTCCCACTCATTTGACACATGGATCAACGCGTGTTTCTGTGGGAGGGCATCTCAAACTGCTATTGACGTCCATATGTTCCATCCCCCCTCTCACTTTCTTTGGATGAGGACCGCTGGGTGTCATTAGGCCAGGTAGTCCTGAGGTGTGGTTCTTTGTATCAGGTTATCTTAAAAAAAATTACTACAGACCCATAGCACTTGCCAAGTCATCATGAAGAGGTTTTAGCGCCTAGTCCTGTGCCATCTCAAAAACATCACTTAAACCTCCCTCGACCCACTGCTGTTTGCCTGCAGAGACAACAGGTTTATCCCTTCTCATTTTACATCAATGACTGCAGCTCCAACAATGTGTCTGCGAAGCCACTCAAGCACACAGACGACACAGCTCTGTTCAGTCTCATCATGGACGCTAGTCCACCGTGGAGTGCTTGACTGGCTCCATAGTAGGCTCACAGTGATCACCAAGAAGGCACATCAGCACATGTACCACTCAAGGCAGTTGCTGGAAAAAATATCCTTCCAGTCAACCCTGATCTGGCTTCACTCAGAGTCAATCCACACCTTGCTCAAGTGTCTGGTTTGGTTCCAGGCCTGCACCCTGTAGGGGGAAATGCGATGCATTTTACAATACTCAGGAGACATCCACCAGCCCCAGTCAAGGTTCTCCCAAGCTCCAGAGCTGAAGAACGTGCAAGTAAAATCTTTGCTGACTCCTTCATCTGCATATCGGTTCCTTAATTTTTACGATTCTAGTTAGATCCAAAATAGGTTCCTTGCAGAACCTTTTGCAAAGAACCATATGAACCTTATATGGAATGATTCTTCATGTATCCCGTATTGATTCTTGACAGGCCTCATTTTCAGTGGTTCTTTCTAGATCATGTATCAGACTGAATGAAATCTATATGTAATGGTTCTTCATATGTCCAATAACATATCTAATAAATACACTCACACAACCTCAACAGTTACTTAAATGGCAACATTTCCAATTACTTAATTCATAATGAACTTCATACAGCTTCATTATTTTGTCATAGAATAGGTTTTGTCTGTGCCCACTAAATCATCGCCAAGAGAAAAAATATTCAGATTAATTCAGAAATGTTCAGTATACAAATGCATAGATTTTCACTGGAAATTATTGTATTAGGGCATATCCTGTAGAATATGAAACCACTAACCCATTTTCTCTTCCTTTTTTGGCAGACTGCCAGACAGAAGCATTTCACAGTGAAAAAGGATTTCACTGAATTTTTCGGGGCCTTAGTTGCTATTTTGGGAGAATTTACCTTGGTAATTAAATTATAGTTTTCTAATGTCAAGTTGGGTTAATGATGTCATATCCCCTAAGTCATCAAAAGCACAAGACAATGAGAAACACCACAAACACTTTTCCACAAAAGCTTTATATTGCGATTTGTGACTAGGATTTAAAAAAGCAGAAATAATTAATTGTGGCATGGGCCTACACTTTATAACACAATAATGCAAACACTTAGAATTGGGGGCAGAGTCTAGGGAACTGTTCTAAAATCTTCTGCCCTGTAATTTCTTGTTACCACTAGTTTCTGGCAGAGTAACTCAAGGTTTGGATGGAATTTCAGAGATTCACTTTTGCTGATTAAAGCTACTTTCTTCTTTACCCTTGTCCATTTCGTTAGAGACCTGGCATTTAAGTAAAAAGACAGACAGACAGAAACTGCTTTAAAATCTGTATAATCTCTCTACTTTTATTATTCGTAGTGGAATGTCTTCTTTTCATATCATAGAGACTGCATTAAGAGGCTAACCCTTGGGGGATGTTCTCCGGTCTTTAAAACCCTTTTCCAGGAAAAACCATACATCTTCTATGGTCTAAAGGACAAAAGTGAAATGGCTGTCAACAATGCAGTCACATTCAATCAGTCTATTAACTCATACATGTAAATCACCCACTGGATAGCCTACAAAATTCTACCACTACTTTCCTCACCTCATTTCCTTGAAATATTAATATTAACAAACAATGGGGAATGCAAGCCTGATCATGTGCATCCAGAGAATTACCTTCACAGAAGTAAAATCTAATCACAGCCGATGTGAAAAAAGGAAATATGAAGAGGGTTTATTTGTTATGTGGGGCACAGCTAGAATCAGGATTAAGTGAATTCAATAGCCAAACTTGAGGCAATACTTTCTAAAATCCAAGTAGTGAAAGGTTTTCTTGGTGATGAGTCATAAACCAATGTTTATGTTGTAAATATGTTTGGGAGCTAAGTTGTTTTGTATGTCATGACTGGAAATGTAGATATTACTAAAAAGAAAGGCAGGACCAGTGGTCCCAGATATGTTACTGCCCTGCCTACCCGGTCCAAAATGCTGTGTATAATTATACTGTATGCACTATTATTGTATTGTATACAACAGCTGTGCTCTAGAATGGCTCTAGCCTATTTTACAGCAACAACAAAAATAGTAACTTACCTAAAATGGAAGGTAACTGTTCTTTGCGTTATATTTTGCCAAAATATTGTCACAACCTTAGATAATCCTGATTGGCTGATAATTTGACATGAGGCCTAAAGGTATGCAGCCCAGATAAAGGCCTTCTGTGATGGATCTCCATTGGTATACATTGTTTGCTGAATATCTCTGAACCAGCAAAACCTAGAGATGCACAGTTCTAAAGTGTACCAACTTTTATGTATTTGCATGTTATTGTTACTTCAGTTTTTGCCAGGCCACATAAGCGGAGCCGGCCTAGAAGAGCGAAACCAACCGACCACCCCTTGTTAAATAGCCTAGTGGTTAGACACACAGACTACGGAACAAGAGGTCTTGTGTTCAACTCTCATCACAGTCAAAATACATTATGCCTTAGAACTCTTCAGGACAGGCAAAAGCTCCACTGGCTACAAACTTCAGTAGATACATAATAGGAAGCATTTAGGATAGACAAACACTTCGCTGGCTACATAGTTCCTTCGTCTCTTCACTTGACGAAAAAGTCTGTTATCGTCACCTATATTGATAGATACTGTATCAATGTCATTCACCAATGGCTAATTCGCAGTTAAAACTACCAGTGGCAAAAGAGGATTTGTTCAGGATAGACAAAAACCTTGCTGACAACACGATTCTCTCGTCTTCTCACTTGATGAAAAAGTCTGTTTTCATCACCTATATTGATACAGTAGTTATTGTATCAATGTCATTCACGAATGGCTAATAAGCTGCTAAAATGGCCAGTGGCAAAAGCTATAGAGTTCATAGATGCAATTCGTAGTGGAGGTAAACTTAATAAGAAAAGCAATAAATAATGCAATAAAATGTTAATTAATTACTTAAAAATCATACAATGTGATTTTCTGGTTTTCAGTTGAAGAGTACCTATGATAAAAATTACAGACTTCTACATGCTTTATAAGTGGGAAAACCTGCAAATTCGGCTGTGTATCAAATACTTGTTCTCCCCGCTGTATAAGAGGGTGTGCACACTAATGCAACCAGGTTATTGTAAAAATCTGGCATTTTCACAGGAGTATGTAGACTTTTTATATCCAACTGTATTTAACAGTGCACTTCATGAAATGATATCCAGGTATTGGTGGCTGTTGTCGTAAATGCATGCACGAACAAACACGCATACAGCAGGCCCAGACAAGAGGCAGGATATTTTCATAGATAGATTTATGTGATTTATGTGACAGGTATAATTAGGGGAAGTGAATCTGGCTTGAAACACGGTACAACAAGAAAAGTACAGATGTTTTGTTGGCAGTTCATTTTTTGTTTATTTATTTTGATTATACAACAAAGGAAAATACGGGAATCTCAGTAAATGTTGGTGTAGAAGTAACCCCTGTTACAGATTGCATTGATATAGTTGTTTTAACATTGTTTTTAGTTAGCCTATAATTGATTGTTGAACATATTTGTGTGCAATACATTTACATCCTACATGCAGTAACAGTCAAAGATTTGGATGCATTTACCCATTCTCTTCAATGAGTGTGTCCAAACTTTTTACTGGTACTATATTTATACATTTCTCTGGTGGTGTACAGTTCCATAGCTTAGGACTGATCGATTAAACGTTGTTGAATTGAATAATTACATAGAGGATGTATTCTAATGTATCTAGATATTCTCAAAAACAACTTCTTTGTCAATTCATAAATCATACCAAATTTTGAGTGTGTAGTTATTTTTGTTTGTGATTGAACCTTGTTCCTACAATCCCAAATCAACCCCTGGCCCACTATGTGTGTTTCTGAAAGGATTTGATAGAGCAGTACGGCGAAAAACGGCATCAGACGGTTACGTGGAATAATGACCATATTGTTGATTACCTATCCACACTTTGCCTATCTAGAAGTGCCAAAGGCTAGTAAGGGTTTGGAGTTAGACAGGAATGTAAGCAAGTCCCTGTAGTGAGAATGTTAGTATTCACTTTGCCTCCTGGTGGCAAAGTGCAGCAGACGCAGTAGCAGTTCCCCTGGTGAGTTCTTTGTGGCTGCGATGCTTTGATCCGCAGGAGAAGGAGAGTGGTACGAACTCTCCCCCAAACAGTCTTGGTCTACAACACAGCTCTCTATCAACAGACAGACAATAACAAGGGTTACAAAACATTTACAAATGCACTTTCTGTGAAGTCAGTCAATTTCCAAAAGGGGTAGCTTCATGTGTGTTATTTAAATGTGTAGGGGGCGCAATGCTGTATATT
The DNA here is from genome assembly GCF_011004845.1 of Esox lucius. Classification (NCBI taxonomy): domain Eukaryota; kingdom Metazoa; phylum Chordata; class Actinopteri; order Esociformes; family Esocidae; genus Esox; species Esox lucius. The sequence continues at coordinate 10,650,333 of NC_047581.1, read as the reverse complement.
CATTTCTTAGTTGTATACTATATTTTTAACTGACACCGTGTTATTTAGTTATTTTAAGGTGAATGTACTAAGTAAGTAGCTCTGAATAAAAGCAATTGCTAAATAAGACAAAATGAACGGCTCCAAAGAATTGTTTTGTTCAGCCATGGCATCCAGGATGAATCAACATGTTTTTCCCTCTACACAGACTCAGTGGCAGGCTTGCCGTGCCAGTGAGATCCAACGCCCTCTCTCCCTCAGTTGCACCAATACCTGTCTCTTGCTTTCATTCCCACCTGTCCCTGTTCAAGTTCTTTCTACCGTTATCTTTGGTCATTATTTGGTGCCATCCTTTTGAAGTGTTGTTCTGTACTGTTTTTGTGTGTTGGTGTTAGGTTTGTTATATCTTAGTTATTTAGTAAAAGCCCTCTGTTCTTCCTGAGCCTGTGTCCTGCCTCCTTGTTGCAACATTTAAGAAAGAAACCACAACCGACAAGATACAACAGGGTAGAAAGAACTTAAAAAGGGACTGTGATAACAAACAGTGAAAGAACACAATGTATCTGGTTGAGATAGGACATAGCAGCCAGATTCCAGTGGTCGACAAACTGTTTCAACTCTTAATTCTGCAATTATACATGTTGTCATGTTCATGCTTTTTTTGCAGCATTACCAAAACCGCTGAACAACCCCACCAAACACAACATAAAAACAAACAATCCTTTAAATCTCCCAGTACTAGAGCATTTACGCATAGCATCATACTGTATGATATTGTGTTTTGTAATGCAACTTTTAAAATGTACACCAGTATGTTGCATATGGACAGACAGAAAAAAGGGACACAAACTTTACCTGAGTCACAGCAAAATCCTGGTGTAGCACAGCGTCCTGCTTCAGATCCACAGGGTCTCCCTCCTACTTGGCAGGGGGTGTTCAGGTAGTTTTCCTCCAAGCAGTGAGCTGTTTCTGGGGTGCCCATCCAGCAGCCCAGCCCCTCCACACAGCAGATACTGGGGCCAAAGCAGTGGCCCTGCTCCCCTGGCCCACAAGTCATGCACTGTAGAGGGAGAGACTAGTGAGGAACATATTCTATTCTGCAATTATTTGTGCAGTTTACAGAAGAATTCCTACAAAAGAAAGTGCTCATATCCAAACTGATGCTTAAATGTGCATAGCATTCTGTAATCAAGAGTGGAGCTATCATCCAATATAACGGAATATTTACGATTCTCTGAATATTTACTCTTATTTGCTGTTGACAGACAAAGCCTTGGGATACTATTATGCCTATCCTTATTGCGTTAGAAAAAGTAAGCAATAATGATGAGACTTTAAAACCATTAACTATAAAAGTGTGTTGTTTTCTGTCAATTTGTAGTGCGTGAGACATTAGGGGATGTCCTCAGGTCTTTCCCTCACCAGGAAATCGGATTACATTGCCATGTGACCCTGCAACCTTTGGTGAGGTATTGATCAGATTACATTTTTTTTTTTTGCATGTTTATTGTCATACTTTTTTACAATTAATTATTTTTATTGTTATTAGTTAAAATGAGATCATTTACAATTATTTTTAATATTTCCATTGTTTTCGAGTGTTTTTTGGGTGGAAAAAAGGGTAGTTTAAATTGATTCAGTTATTAAACACTAATCTAACATCTAGTTAGTGTACCCTATTTTACCAACTTAATCATAACAAAAATAATACGATTTTTGTTTTTTAAGTTATAGAAAAACAAATATGTTCACAATATTTGCATTGCAAAGATTTGCAATTTGTGCGCCTACGGTAGTCGTTTTGTTTCCACCACAGCTTCCAAAACCTTGTGGAACAATAAATACGTTTAATAAATAAAACTGAAAGACTGTAATCAGCTCTGGTAAAAGTAGACAGCACAAAAAAAGCCCTTATTTTAAGCATGGATATAAAATCCGAAAATACACCGTCCGTAACCTCAGCTGGTACCCTACCTGCCGGATGCTAGGGTCCTGCAGAGCGCGTTTCCCGCCTCTAGGACAGTTCTGAATGTAGCAAGCCGATGAGAACGCAATGAGTCCCAGGACGCACAGCGGAAGCGCAAAATGTGTCATTGTGATTGAGAAGAAAAAGGTGCAACTGTATTCCTTATGTCTTCCTTCACGGATGACTGATAGATATTCGATGCTACCCGTTACTTATATGGAATGGGGGGATTTGTTATTCAAAGTAGTTTGACGTCAGTGACAATTCACTTGCCTCTCACGATATCCCATTTAATGAGTCACTTGCCGGATATTCATTATTTGGCCTTTTGTATTTCGCTTCTCAATTCAGAAAAACGTTAAGAACCTTTGAAAATGTCCAGTACAGGTAGCCTGTGCAACCAGGATGTAATCTCTACAGAAAATGTAACTTTTAAAAAATCTTTACATTTTCTATTTGCATCTGATGCTGTCAGTTCTTTTGCAGGTTTTGTTAAATGAATAAAAATATCAGTTGCATTACGTAGAACAGGTTTTTATGAATGTTCAGTTAGAAATATGGTGTGTAGCACAAATATGCTTCTCTAGCAAGTAAAAGAGGTGTCATGTCTTCTCTATTCTTGGAATTTCAATCTGCAGTTGAGAACGTAGTGCTACTGATCTGCCCCTACAACCCCCCACGCTTTTTTTAAATTTCAAGGCTAGAATCATTTGGAAAGATTGATTTTATCATCTAATAATGAACTGGATTCATACACTCACCTAAAGGATTATTAGGAACACCTGTTCAATTTCTCATTAATGCAATTATCTAATCAACCAATCACATGGCAGTTGCTTCAATGCATTTAGGGGTTTGGTCCTGGTCAAGACAATCTCCTGAACTCCAAACTGAATGTCAGAATGGGAAAGAATGGTGATTTAAGCAATTTTGAGCATGGCATTGTTGTTGGTGCCAGACGGGCCGGTCTGAGTATTTCACAATCTGCTCATTTACTGGGATTTTCACGCACAACCATTTCTAGGGTTTACAAAGAATGGTGTGAAAAGGGAAAAACATCCAGTATGCGGCAGTCCTGTGGGCGAAAATGCCTTGTTGATGCTAGAGGTCAGAGGAGAATGGGCCGACTGATTCAAGCTCATAGAAGAGCAACTTTGACTGAAATAAACACTTGTTACAACCGAGGTATGCAGCAAAGCATTTGTGAAGCCACAACATGCACAACCTTGAGGCGGATGGGCTACAACAGCAGAAGACCCCACCGGGTACCACTAATCTCCACTACAAATAGAAAAAAGAGGCTACAATTTGCATGAGCTCACTAAAATTGGACAGTTGAAGACTGGAAGAATGTTGCCTGGTCTGATGAGTCTTGATTTCTGTTGAGACATTCAGATGGTAGAGTCAGAATTTGGCGTAAACAGAATGAGAACATGGATCCATCATGCCTTGTTACCACTGTGCAGGCTGGTGGTGGTGGTGCAATGGTGTGGGGGATGTTTTCTTGGCGCAATTAAGGCCCCTTATTGCCAATTGGGCATCATTTAAATGCCACGGTCTACCTGAGCATTGTTTCTGACCATGTCCATCCCTTTATGACCACCATGTACCCATCCTCTGATGGCTACTTCCAGCAGGATAATGCACCATGTCACAAAGCTCGAATCAATGCACCATGTCACAAAGCTCGAATCAATGATTTCATTGTACTGAAATGGCCCCCACAGTCACCAGATCTCAACCCAATAGAGCATATTTGGGATGTGGTGGAACGGGAGCTTCGTGCCCTGGATGTGCATCCCACAAATCTCCATCAACTGCAAGATGCTATCCTTTAAATATGGGCCAACATTTCAAAAAAATGCTTTCAGCACCTTGTTGAATCAATGCCACGTAGAATTAAGGCAGTTCTGAAGGCGAAAGGGGGTCAAACACAGTATTAGTATGGTGTTCCTAATAATCCTTTAGGTGAGTGTATATTGCCTTTCTATACAACTGAGGTTTGCAAAACTCTTTACATAACTTTCTGGAAAGTCACCACACCCACTTCTATTTTGTAGCATGGTGACCAGTTTGTGCAAGAACGTTTTCCACACATCATGAGGTGAAGGGGCCAGGAATATTGTATGCCAATTAGGAATACATTTTTGATTAAGGGAGAATGATTATGGCCAGGTTGGCAATTTATCCATGACACTAGGCCTGACACCTCGCAACACAAGTGCCATGGGATTTTTTGTGAGTCAGGATGCACAATTAACATCCTATCCAAAAGGTGATACTATCTGAAGGTATTGGAATTGGTTGCAAGCATTCAGATAGAATGTAAACACCTATTCTGAAATGGAAATCTTCTGATAACAGTCATAAATAGCATGTTCAACTATTGTAAAGCAGAGGACTGCAGGATTAATCTTTATGGCAAAGTGCAATATTGACCAATGATTGTTAAAATGTGGGCTAGTGGCATCTAAAACTGTGTTGTGAATGTACAGTCCCTCAAACCAATTGCATTGTGGAGGACAACTAGATATGTCACAGACAGAGCAATCAGTGCGTGGGATGGGATGAATAGGGACTGCTTAAACGTCTGACTTATGTATGTAACCGGCATATTATGGCCTTGACGTTGTGACCCTGCCAATAGAAGGGCGGAGGAAGTCATTTGTTTTCAGGACACAACAAATGAAGTTAGAGACAAATGGGGAAGAGAGAGATCGGCAGAGTTCACACAGTTTCTGTCTCTGCATCAAACATTCTCCATCTAAATCATCTGAGCAAAAAATCTGACCTTTGAACATGGAAGAAGAAAACATCTAGTCTGTATTCAAAACATCACACTATAATTTGGTTGAATGTTTATGAATTATTCATGTGTGGTATGTAGCTATGGATGACAACAATGAACAACTGTGGGTTTATTTCGACAAAATATTACAATTGTTTTGATATTTTTGCACCATATGTATGACATTCCTTTTAATATACTACTTTAAATGAAAATATAAATCCAGGAGCCAAAGAGACACGATATCAAAGCATCATGCATGTTTGATGGAAAATGTGACTATATACTTTTTCCCATGAGACGCACATCTATTGATAAATGAAGAAGCAAAACAGGTCTATCATAATTGATGGGGACATTTGCATCTCAGACAGACATGTAAATGACCAGATTTATTGTTTTGTTTTAAATTATTGTCTTATTACATGCCTAGGTTTGTGTTTCACCAATAAAGTGTAATTATGTTGCTCATTAACTTGTAAATAGCAGATGAAATTAAGCAGACAGATTTTTGAGAAATACACAATAAAGGCAAACGATGCTCAGTTGGAGGATGACTGCAATTTTAGTCTTTTTGTCACAGGAAGTTTTAAACCTAGTCCTCCAAAGCATGTAAAAACTATCTTTCAAGAGTGGGGATGAAAACTACAGGAATGTTGATTATGACGCTAATATTTAAATGTTAGGCACACTTTTTATATAAAAATGTTATTGCTGTTAATTATATTGATCTTACACTCTATAAATCACATGAATCTGTCCTTTAATTGAGTGAAAACTGTTAGAAAATAAACCTGTAATTAAGAATATTTATTTTTTATTAATAAACATGCGTATTACAATTACTGGCACCCCTATAAAGTCTCATGAACAAAATTCAATTGATGTATATTCTGATTAAGATTTTACTTTTTTTTTTTGAGGGAGTTAAGTGGTCATCCATGACATCCTGTTTCCCTGGGGTATAAATATAATGTGACACACAGGCTTAACTCCTTCAGTCATCCATCAACAAGGGAAAGGCTAAAGAACACAAAACTTAAATTAGACAAAATTAGGCAATGGCTATAAAAAGATAGCTACACCCCTGAAATACCAATTTCCACGATCAGGGCAATAAATAAACAAGAAAGCAGGCAAGCCTAGTTCAGCTGGCCTGCAATAGAAAAATGTTGCCACCTCGAGATACAAACCCAGGTCGCCCACATGAAAGGCTGTGTCATTAACCACTACACCAAGGAGCTATACTTTTGCCAGGTGTCAGTATAGCCTTTTGTCTCTATCCTGAACAAATCCTCTTTTGCCACTGGCTGTTTTAATAGTTCATTGGCCATTTGTGAATGAAATAGACACAGTTAAACTGACTTTGGTCTCTTACCAAGTTTACCTCCACCACAAATAGTGGCTATGTATTGCGTTTGCCACTGGCTGTTTTATCAGCGTATTAGCCAGTAATACGTTTTACCGGAATCTACTAACTTACTGGAATAGTCATAAGAATTGAGCAATTGCTAGAGAGTCTGCCAAAGGTATTTCATTTCATGGCATAATAACCAATTGTTTTCTTTCATGGCAAAACAACATACCTTTTCTTTCATTCATGAATGACATTTATACAACAACTATCAATAAAGGCGACGATAACTAACTTTTACATCAAGTGAAAAGACGAGAGAATTGTGGAATCTACCAGAAATAACGAATAAATGTCATTGCTCTTGTGGGGCTGTTATTTTTCTAAAGACCCTGAGAACCTTATTAGGATGAATGGCAACATGGATACCATCAAGTGCCAGGAGGTCTTAGGCCAAAACGTGTCTGCCACTTTAAAGAATAACAATCTGATATCCACACGAAATTGGTTCACTGAACATAGAATCAAGCTTTTGCAATGGCCATCAGATCCCCTAACCTAAATCCCATTGAAAGCCAGTGGCATGGCCTGATCAGGAGACCACAAGTGCTCTAAAGGACTCTAAAGCATCTGGAGAGTTTATTTGTAGAGAAATTGTCCCAAATCCCTTCCTTTGTGTTCTCTCACCACATCAAGCGCATGGTCTGAGGATTTCATCCTGTTACTTAACAGCAGTCAGGGTACTGTTGGCTAACACGTGGAGGTCTGTGCGACCCTCCAAGGATATGCCTCACCAGACCATCACTGACCAGTGTTCAACACTGCATCTCCAGACTTATAACATGTCCGTCACGTGTGCTCAGTGTGAATCTGCTCTCTTCTGTGAATGGGGCGCAAATGGCGGAGCTGCCAATTCTAGTGTTTTCTGGTGAATGCCAATCTAGCTGCACAGTGCTTGGCTGTAACCACAAGTCCCACTAGAGGACGTTGGGCCCTCATGCCACCCTCATGGAGTCTGTTTCTGCCAGTTAGGTCAGAAACATGCACACCAGTAGCTCGCTGGAGGTCATTTTGTAAGGTTCTGGCAGTGCTCCCCCATTTCTCCTCACACAAAGGAGCAGATACTGGTCCTGTTGCTGGGTTGATGCCCTTCTACGGCCCTGTCCAGCTCTCCTCGGGTAACAGCCATCTCCTGGGATCTCCTCCATGCACTTCAGACTGTACTGGGAGACACAGCAAACCTTTTTGCGATGGCACGTATAAATGTGCGATCCTGGAGGAGCTGGACTGCCTGTGCAACCTGAATGGGCTGCAGGTACCGCCTCATGCTACCAGTAGTGACAAGGACACTAGCTAAACACAAAACTAGAGAAGAATCAGTCTGGAAGGAGAAAGCAATTGTCTATGGCCACCTGCAAAACAATTCCCTTTTTGCGAGTTGTCTTGCTGTTGCCTCCAGAGCACCTGCTGTCAAAAGGCTTTATAAAAAAAATTGATTAATCAAATTTCAATCAATCTTTTTGAGCAGTGTAGTATTTAGTGTATTATACAATTTTCCTTCACTGATTGTATGGGTTGCTGTTCCTGCCTGATTTAACTTTTCAGCAAAAAGGCAGTAGTGACAAGCAGTATCAACCATTGGATACTGCTTATTGGACATGTAAACTCAGTGTTCCCCACGGACGAAAATAACATTCAAACTTTCGAAACTACAAAGCCACATCATCAAACCAAATGAAAAAACCAAAACTGAACACATTTAAGAAGATTTGTCTGTAAAAGTTTTATTGACTTTTCGGGGAGTGGGATAGAGGGGCGGCACAAGACAGCTGGAGGGATTTTAAGTAACTGTTCATCAAGGCCCAAAAGAGAAGAGTCCCCATGTCATCCGTGTTACCTCCAAACTCCACCTGCATTCTGCTGCTCACAGGTGCAGTGAAGAGCCCATTCGGAGTTACTGCCAGTGGCCGCATGTCCGGTGGTGGTTACGCGGGGTTCTTCAAATCAGTGGTTCACACGGAACGCATGTTTCTGTTCAGTGATGCACACGCGTGATGTCACTGGAAGAGGCCGGGCTATGGCATGTGGGACATAAGATGTGATTGGGCATTGCCGCGGTGACAAGTGGGCGGGACTTCCTGTGTAGGCAGGGGCGGCACAGGAAGTGGCCACAGGGCAAGCGGTAGGCTGACGGAGAGGTCGAGTAGACGGACAGAGAGCAGGAACAAGACCCACACCTGTTCTCACCTGGGAGAGAAAGAAAGGGAAGGGGCGAGAGAAGGGGCGGAAGGAGAGAAATTGGAAAAGCTAGAGAGGGTAGGTAAGAGAGAGAAGGTGGAGAAAAGAAAAGTAGTACAGGTATTGAGCAGTAGTATGTCCAGGGGTAGTTCAACCAAATTCCTCTGACCAGGTGATGTGTTGAAAGGTCCATTGTGTTTTATTTCACAATAAGCCATTGTTTACTTCTCTCCCAGCCTGTAGTTAGCATTATAGCATTGTACAAAAAGTTTGATTAATACCAGGTGACTTATGACAAAAGCTGTATTGGATGCAGAAACTAAGCAGTATTTTAACTACAAGTTTGTAAAGTACTAAGTTGACGAAAATTTGAGGTAGCGTCTGATATTTTCAGGCACTATTTTCCCTAGCTGCAGGATTTTCTCTAACCACAGCACGTGTTGCTCAGTGATGACACGAGAAACAAAAACACTTAACGAGAGTCAGATACTGTTGGTAGTTGGCCATTTTCCACCCCAGTTTAGAAATTTGGAGATGAACTGGAATTGCAATGCAGAAAGTGGCTTTTGGAAACGCTATGGATATTTTACAGAAATGCATGAGGGAATGATGACTTAATGTGAAGATCATGAATCTTCTAATTGCCCCCAGCTAAATATGCTAAACATAGGAATTATCAGGGGAATTGAAAATAACCATTTTAAAAATGATGAACATCCACTCTGGGGTTTTAAGGTAAAACACAGCAGGTGAAGTACTTTCGAGTTCATTCCACATGCAATGCAGCTCTCGTTAGAATGGCCCACCCAGTTTAAATTCATGATCAAACTAATGAGAGTGGCTAACATAAAATGACACAATGGACCTTCAGACAACCCCAGAGGAATTTTCACCCAAATATGTTTGTAAATCAAACTATGCTTTTAAATGAATTCACAGACCATTTCAGTAATACTCAAAGAACAGAAAAGTAATTGAAAAAGTCTGAATGAACAAATTACAGGGATTTACAGCAATAGGAAATAGTCTATATGGCGAGTCAAGGAAGATGCAGACAGAGGGGAAGCACTTCTGTTCAATGTATTTCAAATACATATTTAAACTGCATACTTCAGAGATCTGTATTTTAATTTGACAAAATACTAATGGAAATGTGGTCTTGTTCAGGGGTGTTGCTCAGGAGAATAGTCTTTCCAGCATATGTAATTATACATTTTAAGATTTACTTTTTGGTTATTGTGAATCGAGAGCAATTTACAGCTAAATTAGATAGACAACCACATCAGTCAAAGCAAGATATATAAAAAATAAAATAAAAATCAGCAACAATGTTTGAATATATAAAAAAAGAAAGAAAAAACGATTCTATTTAAATATCATGCATTGGTTTCTTTTTGTACATGTATAATAGCATTTTTGCCTATTTTGGGCATACTGTGAAGGAAGAACCATGTTGAACCATCTCTGCAAGCAGGGAGGGTGAATGCAAGTCTAAAAAGCCTGACCTTGGACTGCCTCCATGTTAGTGTTTTTCTCCCGGGTACCTAGGCAACATCCACTACTTCAACTTGTTCAACCAATTGTTAGTCAACTCAATATTTCTCCCCATTATATTCTCAACCCTGAAGTTGATTAAAAATAAAAAGTTATAAAAGCAAAAGGACACATTTTTCACCTACTTGAAGCTAATCGCTTAACTAAGAAAGGATTAAATTCAACAGGAATGTGATTACTCCAAGGAAGGACATGTCTTAGCCATGTTCCAGCAGAGCCACTGGCTGCCAGTCCTACCTGTTGGGGTGTCAGCAGGTGTTTCTGTGTGTTTGTGTTGGACCTGGGGAGTTTGGGAGGTGTAGGAGGTGAAGGAGGGTCGACCCTGGAGGGCTGACAGAAGGGCCTGGTCTAGGCTGGCCGACAGGCGCTGCTCATGATCTAGACTGGCAGACAGGCGCTGCTCATGGGAGCTACTGCTGGGGACCGTGGCTGGAATAGAAATAAAAGTGGTTAATGTCACATTCTAACTGATGATGCTTTCGCTCTCACACTTTCTGCATTGCAATTCCAGTTCATCACTCACCTGAGGAGATGGTGGCGTTGGTATCTGTTCTTGGTCTTTTCGGTTCAGGAACTAGCTCCTTGGAGTGACTAGCACTAGCAGAGGCTGCTTTGGTCGCGACGGGCTCACCCTTTCCCTTAGAGCGGATGAGCTTGGCCCAAACCTCCAGCTCTCGCTTCCTCCTAGTCCCTAGATCGGGCCCTTCATCCTGGGCACTCGCTCTAGCCACTCCCCCTTCTTTAGGACCAACTTTACCTGTAGAACGGTCCTTCCCATTTCCATTTTTCGCCCGGTTGTTAAAAGCCACGGTACCCTGGTGCTGTGTAGGTTGGCTCCGTGTATTAACACTTTCAGCCCCCTTTAGGCCCGCCTGTGTGTGAGTGCCACTGTTAGTGTTAAGTGCCCCCTGGTGGCCGGCTGACTCCGCAGACGCGGCAGCAACAGCGGCGACACCGGGGTCCCCGCTGTCCGCCGTCCTCTGAGGGGGCACGAGTCTGGAGGGGTATGGACTCTCCCCCTGAACCTGCCTCCCCACCATGCCCTCCCGGACCTCCAACCCCGTCTGGAGCAGGAAGCGGTCAATGCGGCTCTTCAGGTGGGGGTTGGGGAGGGCCTGTGACTCCGGGATGAAGGGGACACCGGTGAAGGGGTCGTTGGGGACGCGGCCCCAGGTAGCCTCCCTCCTCTGGTACTCCTCCAGAGTGGAGCTGTCCACAGACACTCCGCTGGGCAGCAGCATGGGCAGCAGCATCACCTCCTGGGTCAGGGGGTCCAGGAACTCCTCAGGGACCTGCAGGAGACTGGAGGGACGGGGGTCAGACAGCAGAGTAACATTACACACGTTCTGTTCACCTAGTCAACCGAAAACAAGGTACAATCCAAATTCAAGCTCAATCCCGATTCGGACCGCGTGTTCAACTGACGACGAGATTATTTTTAAAGGGTTTTCCCTTTCTACTACGTGAACAGATTAGCAACATAAATCCTGTGGAAAACAGTTTGGGTTTAAGGAACACTTATACCTAGCTGTTGATGTTGCCTGCGACAGGGGCTGTGGTTGAATGACGGGCGAAGGCTGCCCCGACGCCAGATGGCTGAGCCGCGGCACCGGCCTCAGGGTAGCGGTCTCATGCGCTATCCTAACCCTCTCCACCTCTTCGGGAGGGCAACTGCGCGACGGCAGCCCCCACACTGCCAGCGCCTTGAGACCCATCACAGAGGCCCCCGCGCCGTACGGCACAGACACGCGGAGCTGCTTCACGGAACCCAGTGAGAGCGGACCCCTGCTCCACAGCTCCTCCTGTCGACACCCCTCTCGGGGGGCCGGGGGCAGGGAGGGGAAGGGAGGGCGCGGCCGGAAACAGGGGTGGGAGAAGCTAACGAGGGTCTCTTCCGTTAGTTCGCAGCGTCCCACCAGGCGGAAATCCCCCTGGCTGGTGTCCGCGTGGCTGTTAGCTTGGACCCGCTGGTTCCACTGACTCTTCTCCTGGCCTTGGAGGCTCCACTGTTGCGGCTGGAGGCCCCACTGGTGGCCTTTGAACTGGCCCTTGGCTTGGTCCCATTGCTGGCCCTTCTCTAGGCCCTGTTGGGCCCGGGTTTGGCCCTGCTCTAAGCTGTGGTTGAGAGGGAGTGGGGGATCTGAGCTGGTGCTAATCTCCAACCGCTTGCAGGCCTGTCCTCGGTCCATCCCCCAGGGCCACAGTTCCACATCCACACGACACACCTCCACCTGGAAGCCAAACTGCAGTGTCACCTAGGGGGAGACGAGAGAGGATTATACGGACAGGCACGCCCAAAATGACCACTTCCCTCTAAATGAGATGGAAAAATAGACTGATACTCATCTCAAAATAGTTTAGAGCTTGAGCTCACCTGTACGGGTGGCCGCAGGAAGTACTCCAGCTTAAAACCCCGCCTCCTCACTACTGGGTCGGCTGATAGGAGGTTGGTGACATCATACCCATCGGCACATGGCTAGAGGATGGAGGGAGGACAACAAGGGGTGAGGAATGAGGAAAGGTAGTAGTATGGAAATGAGAAGAGGTTGGCAAAGAGAGAGTTTGAGGTTTGAAGAAAGGGGGAAGAGTTAGAAATAGAAAGAGTAAGGAAAAGAGGTAAAACAAAAAAAGGAGGGTTAGAAAAGGAAAATAGGCAGGAGTGGAAAGTGAAAAATATGAAGACTCACTCCCAGGTGAAGAACGCCAAGCGAGTATCAGACTATAATACGAGGAACATAGTTCTAGTTGAACATAGCAAGGTCAGCTGTGATTCAACCTCCCACACAACATTGTGATCAACTCCTTCCACCTCCTTCCATCCTCCAACTCGTCCTCTCAACCTTCATGACTTTAATACTCCTCTCATTCAAGCACACGTCACTAAACCTCCTAGCCTTCTCTGCATGAAACTCAGAGGACAGAACATGACAACAGATGAGGAACAGAAGAACAGGGTTTGAGATGAGAAATAATGGATGCCAGTGTCAACCATATTGAGAGAATGAAAGCAAGTATGTACGAATAAGGATCATGAATTCTAAAGCAATGTAGAATTATTTGTACCTTATCGCACTGGATGGTGGTCTTGAAATGTGGTAGGCAGAGATTCACCACCATGGTCTTACACCTGCTGAAACAAAAAAATAAATGTCAGTGTTTTAAACCAATTAATGCTGTGGAATTGTTCACGTCCTTCATACAGCAGTTTAAACTGAGCATAGGATAACAAGCGTCAAACCAACTACTCACATAAGGCAGCATGTGTGGGCGTATGACAGGGATTATAAACAATTCCATTCAATAGCCTAGAACTCAATGGTCCCTGAAGATTATATATACAAAGAAACCATATCCCAGAGTGCCAACAGGAAGAATACGGCCAAGGTTTTGTGAATCATACTTACAAAATTAAGTTCTAAAGAGGAAGCCATTCAGCAACGAAAGTGACAATCTCACAACTGCAGTAACCCTTGACCTTTTCACTAAGCTATCAACTGACCTTGCTCAAGAAATTATGGGGCACTTTACGTTTGCCGACTAAGATTACAATCACAACCTACTTGATTCAAGAAAACAATCCAGCAAATCATGCAATGGGAAGTAATATGATGGATCCATCGCACTACAATGCATAAGTTAAATCCAAAAAACGAGAATGACACATTAGCTACCGTTTTTCCTTTTGGAATTCAAAGGAAAGGGACATGGCTGTAAATAAAAAGACATTATCACATCTGCCATTCACAAGCATATCTGGAATTTGACAATCCTGTTAAATAAGTCTCGATAGGTAGCATTTTTTCCACGACACTTTTGACAAGTTAGCCAGCTAGCTTACTATCCATTTAGTATAGTTACGTTAGCCAGTTAATTGCAATAGCCAGCTAACTAGCTAGCAACTACTGACTGTAGCTACATAGCAAATAGCATTCGAACACACTAGCTAACTACCCTTTTCACGCGCAAACGGTATAGTATGACATTATTCTAGAATTTATTCTGGTCGTCATCTCTTACAATAGCTAACCAAAAACCTAGGTATTATATAAATGGTTTGTTCTTATAAAGAGATCCGACCAAAGATAGTGATCCGACCGCGGATGGGGCATATCTGCCTGGGTGGCTAGCGAACTACCGTTATGTTAGCTAGATAGCTAGGTTTTGTTTACAAGAAATCCGTCGAAATCCTTCTAGAAAGTTGGCTAGGAATATATTAGAGTTTACCGTGCTTCCTAATGTTGTTGTAGACCAGCTCACACGAACTGTCTGAAAGAAATGAAAACGATAAATCACTGGACGTTTTCTCTAGTTGGACCACTTTTGCATGCATTTAGCCAAAACACTGACTGGCTACTAGCTAATGGAAGGAAAGAGAAGAGGGACAGATTTCACAGCGTCAACTATTTTCGCGATTGCCACAAGACCATCCCTATAACTTCGTTCTGTTTCGGCTTTGGTACTGATATCGGAATATCTATGGCTAGGTCGTCAATTTTATAAGGATTCTTACAGTTGTGAAATGCTGGGTCTGCTGTGAAATGCTAGATCATTCTTTTCTAACATAGAAATGATTAATAGTTTTCATATGGCAACCGAAGACATGACTTGACATATGTATTAGACATCTACAACTATGTAACATTTAAATGATTATTATAGCAGGTGTTCTTATCCAGACATTAGACATTCACTGTGCCAAGTGTAGTTTCTGATTGGACCAGTCAATCGATTTTTTTGTTGTTGCTTGTTTCATGTTAAACCAAAACATGAAATAAAGATACTGGTATCAAGTGAAATCTTTTTAACGGGTCAGAGCTGTGTGAACCGCCCCCCACTAGAGGTTGAAAAGCTTAGTGATTGATAGGGATGTAGGGTTTGAGCATAACGAAAATAATGGGCAGTTCCAATTGATGCTCGATATGCAAGTTTAGTAACTGAGACTGCCAACTCAAAGACACAACCTTATTATTTATTTATACTGGTGGGGCCACTCTCACTGCAGGGCCCACACGCTCCGCCCCTCTGCTTCCTTTACACATTCCAACAACATTGCGGATTATTGCGCATCCAAAAAACACTATGGTGAACAATTTATTAAGATTAGGAATCAATACATCTATGGTCTACACCTCCTTGTACTTGTGTCAGTGCTTCATAACTGTACATTTTAGTTTTGGAAAATTCATGTTACCGTATATAGATTTTATTTTAAAAATCAGATCTGAATATGTCACCACCTGTCTTTTCATAGCAGTCTTAATTTAGCTGAGGTGTTACCATTCACCTTCAAGATCACACACCCAGTGTTGTTATTCACATTATTTCAGAATATACTCATCAATTACTGTTGGTGCCATTCACTCTGTTACAAATGCTCCACCACAGCCTGAAGAGATTTGAAAAGTACAATGTTGTAAAAAAAAAAAAAAAGACCCTATGCCTCAGGTTGTAATGTTCTAGATCAGTAGTTCTCAAACCTCTCATTCTGGTTCTGAGGTTGAGCAAGCAGAGGATTACCAATAATCTACAGATTAAAATACTGTATCCACATGCCCTTGACCCTATTCCACCAGGTACTGCAGGCTCCGGCCAAATACCCAATGTGTTCAGAGGGGCTCATTGCTGATGTAAAGCTCAGCCTGGCTGAAGATGGAGGCTCTCATCACTGACAGCTAAAGGACAACCAGTATTATGAAAGCCATAACATCATCCTGGAAGTGTTACCTGTCTGAGTACAGCAGACGGACTAGAGAACCTCCCAGTGCAACCAGATCTGGAGGACTCCATTGCAGTGTAGTAGTCCTTTATAGGTGAGGGGAAGGCCTTTGGATTCAGCAAAGACCAGGGTATGGCAGATTCAAACTCACAGGTCAGGACACTTTGCTCAGGTAAGATTAATTTGCCAGAACAGAGTATACTTAAGCTCAAAGCACAAGAGGATATCCCAAGAAAAAGATAATGCTACTTTTCCCACCAGATGATATTTGCATGATGAGTAGGCATCCATTCTTCTATTTTTCTACCTATTTATATGGGCAGGTATTGTATAGTTGACTGAAAACAATACTATAACATTAGAATAAATACAAATAAGCATTAAAAGTGAAAAACAATTTGTGTCCAAAAGTGAATCAATATCTTCTGAGATCGCTCAAATAAATATCATGAAACACTATTTTACAGACAAATCCGAATGACTTAGAGCAGAAATCTGCAGATAAAACATTCACCCAATTAAAACGGCCAACTCAGAACGGAAACTGTGTGAGACCATTTAGAATGGAAAAAGGACAAAAATCAGCAAACAAGTTATGGCAAATGGGAAGAACTACCAAAAGATTACCTGAAAAAATTACAAGCCTACCAAAACGGGTTCAGTTTTACATTCTAAGGGTGGCTTCATGAAATACACCCCTGCTCCAGTCACAAAGAAGCCACAAAGACCTTCATTGGCCTCCTGTCTGTAGGTTGCTCTCTCTCTCTCTCTCTCTCTCTGTTCTTGATCATAGTCAAAAACAGACAGTAACAGTCAGAACCACTTTCAGTCACATTTATATTTACAAGCATATACATTCTCTGTCAGGCACAATGAAAAGCATTGTAAGAAATGTCATTGCAAAGAGTGGACATGTTTTGAGAATTAAATATTGATTACATAATTCTCTTTATTGCTCTGTACAAATAAAATAACAATTATGAACATCTGTAAAAGAAAAATAAACAAAATATTTTCTCAATCCTTTTTCTGAATAGCATATTTTATAACAGTGTCAAACATAAACCCCAGTGTGTTGTGGGAACATGGCTGGGCTGCGGGTCAGAAGAGGAAGTAGAAAGAGGTAGAATGGAAGCATGGGAAGTAGAGAGGAAATCAAGCAGGAGAATGTTCATTTACTTCTATATATATATATATATATATATATATATATATATATATATATATATATATATATATATATATATATATATATATATATATATATATATATATATATATATATATATATATATATATCCAGTTATGGGTAGGGCACTGTTAGAAGAATGGTCTTTCTTTTGTGAAGCTCTGAATTATTTTTGGACCAACTGACCTGTGTTTGAGAAGGATTCGTGTGACATCAGCTGAGATGTATCTCAGCATTGGATCTGTGGCTGTACAACAGCGACACAGATACTGCATTCCAATGAATAACTGGAGACACCGTAGAAAGGTCTTGGGATCATTATGGACAATGTCATATGGTCGGTATTCAAGCTTTTTCAACTGTTACAAAATAGTAATCAACAGGTCATCTGCAGTATCAGAGGAAAAAAGAGCCATGCTGACACCAGGCTCTACATATTACCAACAAATGTGAGGCGCATCAAATGACTCAGAGCAATGTTTCCCAATCCTGTTCCTGGGGACCCAAAGGGTGCATGTTATTGTTTTTGCCCTAGCACTCAAACACATGATTCAAACGTTGCCCTACCACTTACACACTTGATTGACATAATCAACCTATCATCATGTCTTTAATTTGAACCAGGTGTGTGAGTGCTAGGGAAAAAAACAAAAACCTGCGACCCTTGGGGCCCCCAGGAAAATAATTGGGAAACACCGGTCCAGAGGATGAGGAGGGGCCTGGCGGCTTCCAGTTCCACGACAGCAAGCAGGCAGTGTTACGCACTGGATAAAAGCCAATTCCCCATCTGTGTCTCCTGGCCAGAGCTACTGGATTATCGGGGACCAGGGTTTGATTTGAAATGCCAAGTGGCTCCTGCTTCATACAACCACAGTCTGGTGCGAGTCCTCCTCCACCTCCACCTCGCTCTCCTCCACCTGAATCTCAGACTTCGCCTGGCCCTCCACCGACACCTGTACCACCTGAATCTCCACCCCGGCCTCCTTCAGTCTCTGTACGTCCTCCTCGCACATATCTGTCACCTCCCCGTCCACCTCCTCCATCACCACGGTCGTTTCCTCCACAGCCACCACGTCCACATGCTCCACCCGTATCCCATCCTCCAGGAGGAGGGTCTCGCCCTCGCCTTCCTCCTCCCCCTCCTCCCCGGCCACCTCCTCCTGCCTTGTCATGGCGGACGCGGCCAAGACTAGCTCCTGGGTCATCAGCTTGTCGTCGGTGATGTCGTGCAGGTCGCGGAGGTGCCGGCGCAGCTCGAGGGGTTGGGTGAACCAGAGGTCACACAGGGTGCAGTGGTTGGGTTTCTCTCCCGTGTGGGTGGTCAGGTGGTCCTTGAATAGCTCCCACCTGTTGAACACACTGCTGCACACCTACGGAGGGACCGAGGCAAAGAGGGAGATGGTTTTGTCAAAGGCGCTTGTTATTAGATGTGACCAGCGTCCGACGTCGGCACAAACAAAACCCAGTGAATTCTGGCTCCTAAAATGTCAGGTAATAAAAAAGCTAAGACTACCTGGCATTCGTAGAGTTTCTTGCGTCCCTTTTTGGCCCCGGCGCCATTCTGGCAGGCAGACATGTGACATTTCAATGTGCTGTTCCTGGCAAAGCGCTCGTGGCAGTCTGGACACTCAAATGGCTTCTCTCCTAAACATAGGATCCATAAAAATAATGTGTGATTGGCACCAGTTCCCCTGGCAAGAGTTTACCAGCCCCTACACTGGATGGGGAATACAATCTCAAAGGGGAACTAGGGAGTGATTGACCGGGCATGCAATGTTTGTAAAAACATCCACCCCGACTTACACATTTTGTATCCAATTGTATTTCCAACATATTTTCAGCTCAGCAGGTTTGGGAGAGTTAAGTTGATCCCACCCCTTTTTCCTTTTATGTACTAAGATCATCCATTGGATGTATTATTATTGGTCAACTTGGGGTCAAACTCGAGCCGAGTTTCAGCATTCGACCGCTCACCTGTGTGCTTTCGTAAGTGCTCCTTGAAGTGCCCGAAGTGGTCGAACTGCTTTTCGCAGTACTCACAGACGTGCGTTTTCTTCTTCTGGGACTGGCTTCGCGACAGCTCCTCTGCCTCGTAGTGCAGCGTGGTCAGGTGCTGCTTCAGCGCTCCCTCCCGCGTGTATGCCTTACCGCAGTGGCGACACACGTGGGGCTTGTCCAGCGGGCCACGGGCCACATGCGCCCGCATGTGCTGTTTCAGGTGATAGTAGAGGCGGAAGCTACGGTCGCATTTGTTGCAGCGGAACATGTTGTCCAGCTGAGAGATCTGGACTTCGACCACCTCTAGGCCCTCGAGGGCCTTTGGAGTTCTCACGGTCTCTTCTTGATACACCACCTCCTGAATGTCCTAGACACACAGTCTTCGATATTATATACAACGTATCTAAACGTATCTAGTATCATTTATATCTATATACCGTACCTCGGTACGTTTTGGTAAATATTCAAGGTGGACCACTGTTCTGCAAAATGATAGGCAGACAAAGTGCTTTGCTCACCTCCAGTCCATCCTTCTTCACGATGTGCAGCGTCGGCCCCCCCTGCTGGTACTTGCTGGTAATGTCAGCGAGCAGTGCCAGCGCAGAGTCGTCCGAGGTCGCCTGGGCATTCCGAGCAGCATCCACCACCTCCTCCAGCCCCGTCTCCTCCACTTCGATGTCACCCTCTCCGATCTCCAACTCGATCTCCACCTGCAGGGACAGACTGAGGTCAGGACAGCAAAACATAGCAGGGAGGCAAGCACAGAGGAAGAGGATCGGGGAGAGTTCAGCCCTTCAAGCGGGTCAGAAGGGGCTGTGGTATTGGCGTCATTGGCGATGTCTAACCTGATCTCCCACCACTGATGGAAGACTTTCAGTGATGACGTTAAATGTCTCCGCTAGCTTCCGCTTCTTGCCCTTTCCCTCAATCAGTGTCAGGCCCTGACTGAACGGCGTCCCGTTACATAACCTATAGAGTGAGAGAGTGGGTTCTGTTCATTAAAAGGTGCTGTACGTTAAAGTAGACAGTAAATACAGTTAAACACAAACAAAAATGATGACTATCAGACTCAAGGCAATCCCAAAAACACTGGCCTGTATTGGGAGTGAGGGACTGTACTGTAGAATGACATATAGAGAGTAAGAGGGTCTAGACATTCTAATGACACTACTTTGGCTATTATCGGACCCTGCTATTCATCCATTAACCTATATAACCTCCAACATCCAAAGCCAGAAGAGGCCAATCCTACGAGCCTGGTTCCCTTCTAGTTCCTACATTTTAGGCTAAAAGATTGCCCAGCTACATGGCCATTCCAGGCTTGACCAAGGTACCAAGAGGTGAACTGAGTGCCTACCAGCCACACTATGAGTCCCAGTGAGTGGGTTAGTACATTTAGATGTCTTTTGGGATTAACCTTCAATAGATACCGGGGCTGAGCACTCTGGCAGAAGGTTACCAAGATGCCGGACAAAACAACAGTATCTATAAGTTATGTACATGGATTTTTTTGTTTTTTTAGGAAATGCAAAGTTGAGATGCATTTGTCAGTTGCAGACCTGATTCAAGATGTTCTACGTTCATGCATAGTTTTCACCACCTTTTTTCACAATGCAGGGGCAGGTTATTATACGAAATTGAAAATATACAAATAAATAAGGTGCAAAACAAACATCTGTATTTTCATCAAAATAAACAAAAAAGTGCAAGAATTTTGGGTCAGTAAACAAAAGGTTGCTGGTTTGAATCCCTGAGGTGAGAAAAAATGATTTACATTTCTGTCTCTAATCAGGACAGTTTACCCAAATTACTGTGATTGCTGTGAATAGCAAATTTTCCTGGTAAAACAAAAGTAGGTAAAAAAGGTTTGTCATTGCTTTGCATTATGCTTAATGCATTATCATCCTAGAACTGAGCACACACAGCTTTTTATGGTGTCATACTTGAATAATATTTTTTTTCAATGAGTGCAAAATGGATGGCATTATACTAGAAGAATCACAATAAAACATTGTGAAATTCTGGAGGGAAGGTTTTGAATAACCACTGTGATTCTGTATCTGTATCCCCTTCTGTGGTTAACTGCGGGTGTAAAATGCAGGCTCCATAAATCACATGTGACTTGATTGATGACCTGTTGTTGAGGGCCTTGATGGCCTCTTGCATCTGGAGATATTCTGCAGCCTTCCACACGTCGTCCACTTCCTCTTGGCCACTGACGGCAAGTTTAGCAGTGTACGTGAACTCCATCAGCTGGCGGAACGCCGAGTTACTCACTCCTGGAGGAACACAAACAACGGATGTTTTGGCAGGTGCATGAGGCCACCATACTTACGGTATCCCCAGGGGCTCTGTATATCTGAGTGACACAACGATGTGTCAGCAGCTCCTCACTGCATACCTTCAATCTCCACAAGTGGCTCCTGGGTGAAGTCCTGGAAGAACTTGTGAAAGAACTGACTGCATGCTGCCAACACTGCCTTATGTGCCCTGAACTGATGCCCTGAAGACCAGAAAGACAGGAAACACAAACCCATGAATGGTACAGGATAGAAAATATTAAATAGAACATTTTATACATGTGGATGGATTCACGCAGGTCTGAGGCAAAGGCACAATTTTCAATTGCAGAATCCAATGTTGAAATAAAAAAAGCACAAGTTTGATCATCAACCATATTTTGCACTTAAGCAATGGAACAAGCAATCGTTGAGGACTAGCTTACCGTCCACTATGAGAGTGATGTCTGTGAATTGGTCCAACTGTCTCTGTTCATTCAGTTTGTCCAGCATGACTTTGTAATGGGCAGGGAACTCACCCGCCTCGGCCTCGTCTGCCATCGCTCAGCCCCTCACCTGGACACAAGGAGAAAAATCAGCACAAAGATGGCACCCTGCACTGATGTAAACACATTACTAGTAACTGACTAGCTAGATAATTCCAGAGTCTACGGTAACATTTAGGAAAACATGGCGACACGCAGTCACGGCCAAAGACACAGTACTGTTAATCAATACAATATAATCAATGGGCATTTTGCATTCTAAATAAATATAATTTGTCAATAGTCAAATACCACCATGTCAGTGTTAATTGCACATTCATAATCAGGTGGGGAAAAGGTTTCAGTTGTAAAAACGAGTTGGATGCATGTCCAGCCAGTAGCTGCATGAACAACAAATTTAAAATACAGTCATTATGCATACAAATTAGTGTTTGAAAGCCATATGACTAGATTTATAAATACATGATTTATTCTTTTATATAGAAAATGCTGGTATCAGTCCCCACTAGTAATTCACCAGGATTTGCTGACAGGAGGACGGAAGTGGAAATGTTCAGTGAACACTAAAGTAAAAAAGATTTCTGAAACAAATTATCCAAAAACCTTTTTGATCAATGCACCTTCTGAATTCATCAAATGTATCTGTACTATCTGAACTTTCGACAAAGTCCTGGGAGGAATTAGGGTCAACTTGCTCAGGGAAAATATTTTTCACCTTGCCACCCAATATTTCATGTAGTCCTCTCGGGATATCTGGTCAGAAACTTTAACCACTTGGTTACTCTGCCGTCCAGTATTTAGCATGCTTTGTTTCTTTCCTTTGCATGCAAGTTTTAGTTGTATTCATATTTTTGTGCAGTCCTGATTATGTTGTGCTATCCTCTCATCTTTAATGCACAGATAATTAGTTCTCAACTGACCAGTTTAAAAAACGGCAGTGACTGCAACCGATTTTTGGAGCCCTTAATGTAGTCCATTACCACTGTTAAATGTAGTAGACTACCCCCTTTACGAACGGACTACATTATGCACAATGAGAATTATTGGATTTTGGATCATGAAAAATCCCAGGTCTGTCAAGGCGGGAAAATGCCTGTATTATCCAATAGAACAGGTCAAATGCAAATGAAAGGCGTCGAAATCCGCCTATCGTGTGTTTGACGGCAGTGAAAATTGCTTCAAGTTGACCAATGGAAAATAGCAGTAAATGCTAACGGTAGCTAGCTTACTAGTTTAGCTACAGCGGAAGGCCTGTGCTCTGGCAATACTTCTGGGCCGCAAAATCAAATAAAAAATACAAGTTCATTACAATGTGTGCCTAATCTTACAATCATTATATGTTAGATTGATTTGTATAAACAGAATAATAATCCCATTAACGTTATACAACAACCTAACGTTAGCTAGCTAATAATTTAAAATAGGCCCGTAAAGGCTTTCGCCATTTCGAGTTTGATCATCGACATTACGTCATCAAATCGCGCATTAAAATACACTTTTTCCTGAGATGTTTCTGAATTTAGACCTGATTTGACCGAAATATTTCACCTTATGCATTTGAAAACATACCTCAAGTTAGGTTATGCAGCTTTATTAAGTTGTTTTTACGTATATCTCTCTCCCGAATCTTGCAGCGCTGCTCTCCTCTCGTTCATCTAAAAAGGGCGGTCACTCAGTGGAGCCTCAGATTCCCAGAAGCCACTGCAAACTCCGGAGGACGCGAAGAGCGTTTCTAGGCAACAGATAAGCGTTCCCCTTGTGAGTTTAGCAAAGACTAGACTTTGCTGCCTTCCTCAGGTAAAAGAGGGAATTGCACATTCCAAAAAAAATCTTTGCCCTACAGTGAGCAGGTCGCTGGTGTAGAGAAGCGCTAAAAGCTTCCTGAAAGTCCGTTACAGTCTTGCAGTGCATGTCCTTATTTACAGCTCTGGAAAAAATTTAGAGACTGCTGCAGAATTATCAGTTTCTCTGGTTTTACTATTCATAGGTATGTGTTTGAGTAAAATGAAAAGTTTTGTTTTATTCTATAAACTACTGACAACATTACTCCCAAATTCCAAGTAAAAAATATTGTTATTTAGAGTATTTATTTGTAGAAAACAACAACTGGTCAACTGGTCCTCCATCCACCTGGATTGACCTGGCTGTGTGACATGGAGCATTGTCCTGCTGGAAAAACCAATTCTCAGGGTTAGGGAACATTGTCAGAGCAGAAGGAAGCAGGTGTTCTTCCAAGATAACCCTGTACTTGGCTTGATTCATGCGTCCTTCACAAAGACAAATCTGCCTGATTCCAGCCTTGCTGAAGCATCCCCAGATCATCACCGCTCCTCCACCAAATTTCACAGTCGGTGTGAAACACTGTGGCTTATTGGCCTCTCCAGGTCTCTGACATTAACCATTAGATGACCAGGTGTTGGGCAAAGATGAAAATTTGACTTGTCAGAGAAGATAACCTTACTAAATTATTCTACAGTGTAATCCTTATGGTCTTTTGCAAACTTCAGCCTGGCTCTTCTTTGCTTCTCATTGATGACGTATTTTCTTTCTAGCGTTCCCCAAGGGGCCTGTCTCCACCCATCCTCTCCGTGCACTTCACCCCAGCTGCTGTTTGCCATTCTTTTTGTTGGTCACTTGATGTCATCCTAGGGTTTTTGAGTGACATTTGAATGAGTGGACGGTTATCTTGGTCAGTGAACAGTTGTTTTCGCCCTCTGCCAGTCTGTAGCTTTGTTGTCCCCAATGTCTGTTGCTTAACCTTGTTCTTATGAACCGCCGTCTTTGAAATTTTCAGGATCGAAGCAATCTGACGCTTACTGTATCCCTCTGCCAGTAAAGCCAGAATTTAACTCTTCTTTTCTTCACTCAAAGCTTTACTTTTCAACACTTTTGTCATGCTTAATAGTTATAAAAAAGTGGAAGTAGTGCCTTTGAGGTAATACTTGCACTGTTTTTCCATCCAGCTGGTCCTATTGCAAGAGGATAGTGATGACCACAGTAGTTGTTTTTATACTTTTTCTCATTAAATTCAATTTGTTTAGGTAATCACCTAATCGGTACCTCATTAGGTAAAATTAGGTGTACCTGTGTTGGAATTTAACAGACACTGGAATGGAATGGCTGGCACATACAGTAGGGAGAACAAGTATTTGATAGGTTTGCAGGTTTTCCCACTTACAAAGCATGTAGAAGTCTGTAATTTTTTTATCATAGGTACTCTTCAACTGTGAGTGACGGAATCTAAAACAAAAATCCAGAAAATCACATTGTATGATTTTTTTGTAATTAATTTGCATTTTATTGCATGACCTAAGTATTTGATACATCAGAAAAGCAGAACTTAATATTTGGTACAGAAACCTTTGTTTGCAATTACAGAGATTGTATGTTTCCTGTAGTACTTCACCAGGTTTGCACACACTGCAGCAGGGATTTTGGCCCACTCCTCCATACAGACCTTCCTTAGTTGCCCTGGCTGTGTGTTTCGGGTCGTTGTCATGCTGGAAGACCCAGACACGACCCATCTTCAATGCTCGTACTGAGGGAAGGAGGTTGTTGGCCAAGATCTTGCGATACATGGCCCCATCCATCCTCCCCTCAATACGGTGCAGTCATCCTGTCCCCTTTGCAGAAAAGCATCCTCAAAGAATGATGTTTCCACCTCCATGCTTCACGGTTGGGATGGTGTTCTTGGGGTTGTACTCATCCTTCTTTCTCCAAACACGAGTGGAGTTTAGACCAAAAAGCTCTATTTTTGTCTCATCAGACCACATGACCTTCTCCCATTCCTCCTCTGGATCATCCAGATGGTCACTGGCAAACTTAAGATGGGTCTGGACATGCGCTGGCTTGAGCATGGGGACCTTGCGTGCGCTGCAGGATTTTAATCCATGGCGTAGTGTGTTACTAAGGGTTTTCTTTGAGACTGTGGTCCCAGCTCTCTTCAGGTCATTGACCAGGTCTTGCAGTGTAGTTCTGGGCTGATCCCTCACATTCCTCATGATCATTGATGCCCCAGGAGGTGAGATCTTGCATGGAGCCCCAGACCGAGGGAGATTGACCGTCATCTTGAACTTCTTCCATTTTCTAATAATTGCGCCAACAGTTGTTGCCTTCTCACCAAGCTGCTTGCCTATTGTCCTGTAGCCCATCCCAGCCTTGTGCAGGTCTACAATTTTATCCCTGATGTCCTTTCACAGCTCTCTGGTCTTGGCCATTGTGGAGAGGTTGGAGTCTGTTTGATTGAGTGTGTGGACAGGTGTCTTTTATACAGGTAACGAGTTCAAACAGGCGCAGTTAATACAGGTAATGAGTGGAGAACAGGAGGGCTTCTTAAAGAAAAATTAACAGGTCTGTGAGACCCGGAATTCTTACTGGTTGGTAGGTGATCAAATACTTATAAAATGCAAATTAATAATTAAAAAATCATACAATGTGATTTTCTGGATTATTTTTTAGATTCCGTCTCTCACAGTTGCAGTGTACATATGATAAACCTCAACAGACCTCTACATGCTTTGTAAGTAGGAAAACCTGCAAAATCGGCAGTGTATCAAATACTTGTTCTCCCCACAGTATGTAGAGATGCTGATTTGAGAAATATTAGGAGTGGTCTCTTAATTTATTCCAGAGCATAACACCCAATTCAGCCAATTCCTTTAACTTCAGCATGTCTGCCGTGCAACAGGAAATGCTTCAGATTCTCAAACTGAACATTCCTCATATTCCCCATGTGGACGTTAACCCACAAAATATAATCCACCTGTCAATCTCCAATAAGTAACATAACCTCTGCCTTATCAACAGAACCCCATCCTTCGAGTTTACTTCTCTCACTGAAGACTGCTAAAACGTCCTTCCCTTCCCTCCCATACTCACAATGCTTCTGGGTCCAGCCCCTCTGCTATGATTCCTCTACATTCCATCTCACTCAATGGGACCACTACATCTGCTGTAGCTCCTCCTCCATCACGCCGGTCCTATCTGCTACCTCATTAGCTCTAGTCTTGTCAGATGGTGTTACTCCACCAAGTTGTCAGTGCAGGAGGAATTGTTTAGCCATCTGACATGAGACAATGTCATTATGTCATAGTGTTTACATTTAACAAATGACAATGTTGTCCTGTCTTTTGTGTTGTAATGATGTGTAGCCGTGACATGCCACGTAGGCTAAGACCACATCCTAGCAATAGCATGTTTATTTTGGTTAAAAAATTAAGACACGTTTAAAGCTAGTTTTTGAATCCATCTTCAATTATTGGAAATGGATTACCCAACATTTGTGGTTGTATTGCATTTTACATTTTCAAATGAATCTATCTATATCCATTTATGTCTGTCTGCTCCACCCTGTACAGTGCCATCAGCAGCAGATCAAGTTGGGACATGCCTGTGATCTCCCTTTTTCTCCATGTGACCAAGGCTGAAACAAAGTCTGAACACAAGCTTTAAGTGAATTGTTTACTCATTAAGAGACAGTGACTGAGTTCATGCAATAGTGACACACAACATGCAAGTTTGCATCATATACAATGAATACTGTCAGTGTAACTGTCAGTGTACGGTCAAACATTCCCAAAACTTGCATATCCTGTTCTTTAATTTAAACCCAACCCATTTGCACTGTAAGCTTTTCTGGGGATGAACCTCGTTAGCCACTATCAGATGGGAGCTGATGTCATAAGTTAGAAGATTTCAACCAAGTTGTATATCATTGACTTGTTGTAGGCCTATCTTTCATCCAGCGAACTATTGTCCCCTTGGAGATCATCATTTGGCCAAGGTCCACCCTGAACACCCCTGCTGCTAAGGACGTTTGCCCTGTTACCCAAGAGTTCCTTGAATCCATTTCATTTTTATTACCCGAAATGTATTACTTTTTTCATATGCCCTTGTAATGTCACACCAGTGATAAGCCGTTGGCAGCTATTAACCTCTTCATAGACGATTGGGATTTTCATACCAATATAATGCATTTGAGGGCACTGTTTCATTCTGTGTGACTATTCTATTCTGTTTAACACCATAATCCAAGCAATAAGATCCTGGTCACTAACATATAATGCAGTGCCCTGTTACTTTATGCTCCTCATTAACTTGAACCCTCTGTGCCTGCGGAGAGACAAAACATGGAACAACATTAGTATTTTTTGGCATGTTTTTGGCTGTGCATTTCTTGTGCACCTTTACAACACAGTATTTTCTTTACAGGCTGCAAGTCCATAATCAAACCTCTTCTGTATTAAATGCTTTCTGTGTTATGCATAGTAGATGATCAGCCAGGCGTTGAATTTGTATTGGCAAACATGCTGGAAACTGGGCAATCTAGTCCCCCCACTTCGCCTCATTTCTCACTACTCCCTTTTAAAGAAAAACAGGATGTCAGAATATTCTGCTTCTCAACTCCTCTATGTAAGGAAGGAATGACAAAGGAATGAGACAAAAGAGATCATCTGAGCTGCATGCAAACAAAATAAAATATACATAAAGCTGTCATGGAAGGGAAGTTACTGAAGGGGTTCACTGTTACTTTTCATGATAACTCTCTGTGAACTGTGAACTCCCCTCATCCACACCAGTACATGCATGTGTGCACACGATGCACGCTCACACACTTGGATCCGAAATGTGATGACAAAGTGACTTCTTTTCTGCTGAAGTATGTCTTCACAAACCCTACCCTGAACTTTGTCCTCCTTCCTAGGAGAAAGGGAAACAACAGGAGGACTATAAAAGGGAGGAGCGGGGAGGTTGTTTTTCCAGACGTCAGACAGAGCTGAAGTGACTGAGGAGGACTTTTCACAAGACAGTAAGTCACTGCAAACTGCAAAAGTTATTTTGTAACTTGTTGTTTAATACCGATAAGAGAGAATAGCTCAATAATCTATGAAGTTATAAACAAACTGATATTAAGAGGGGTTACTTCTTCTAAAGCTTTGTTCTTTGTAGATTGGGTGGTCTATGTATGGCATAAATGCTGTCATTAAATTGTTTCCAGTTGATTGACAATTGTGTTTCTAGAACATGAATGTGCAGAGAACTTTCTGTCCTTTATTATCGTCTCCACTGCTATTTTGTTCTTGCTGTGTGTCAAATTTGTTTTTGCTCTGTGCCATTTCTTGCGCAATAGTATGTCTAAATGAATAAAACAAACATTTATCTTGGAATAAAATGCTTGTTTCCCTTAACTTAAGGTCCCTGATAAGCCATTGATTTTGTTAACCATTGCTTTTATATCATAAGTGCATTCGAAAGACAGAATCCTAATTTAGGGAAATTGGCACACTACCCAAAAGGGTAATCATCCCATCTATTTCATGTCCAACTATCTACTATTCAGGCACATCATGGGACACAGAACATTGTGGACTGTACTATTCAAACACTGAGCTGACCTTAACCTTACTTTAACTTTACCTATCGCCCTCTCTCTCACTCTCTCTCTGTTGCTCTGTCTCTCTCTCACTGACTCGCTCAGCAGATTAACTACGATGTGGGCGGGGCTCAGCCTGCTCCTGGCTCTCTGCCTGCTCCCTGGGGGTGGGACAGAGAGCGAGGGGGAGGGAAGCCGCTGTAAGCCGCCTCCTATTTGGAGCATCGGGGAGGTGGAGCCTATGAAGGAGGCTATGGGCCAGGTCACAGTGGTGGCTCTCCTACAGGCAAGCTGATTGTTCTGCTTGGTGCAGGCATCCTTGTAAGTGACCCCATAGGGCTCGGTTCTATTTTGGATCCTTTCATGAACCTAGCGGATGTGTTTTTGCTATGCAGTCTTTCATTTTGCTATTCCAACCATCTGTTTCTATTTTCAACACCTCTCTATATCCTCACATTTTACTTCCTGTTGTGGTCGTTCTTCTGAGCAGATTGGATGGGCTGCGCTTGAAGTTGGAGGGCCAGGGTCTGAAAAATGTGCACTACATGGTGGTGAACCACCAGGGGGAGAAGGCCCAGCGTCTGCACAAACTGCTGAAGCAGAAATTATCAGAGAAAATAACTCTGTACAAACAGGAGCCAGAACAAGTTGACGTGTGGCAGAGCCTAGCTGGACAGAAGGATGACTTCCTCATCTATGACAGGTCAGCTTGACACAGTGGTCAATTTCGGCCTCTTGTTACGCAAGTTATTTTGAAAGACTCTTTTAATCATTTTAGCAGAAGTGCCGGTTTCAGTCTGCTATTGACTTGCTCAGATATACCATCTCCTCAGCATGCTGTTGGTTTCCCTGTCTTTTTCACGTACACATTCTCCATCTTATACAGTGCCATACACATATGTCATTTTCTTAAAGTAGGCTGCTATGATCATTAAAGTGTCTCCGTTTCTCTATCAGATGTGGTCGTCTGACCTACCATATCTCCCTACCCTACTCCATCATGAGCATTCCCTACGTAGAGAATGCTATCAAGGAGACCTACTGCGCACGCATCTGTGGGAACTGCAAACATGAGGTAGGTACACACAGTAACAGTGGCAGAATGGCCATCTGGCATTTCAGACAATTGCCCGATGGGTCAGTCCACGCTCGGGCCAGGGGGCCTGTTTAACTTATGATTTTCTTGCAAAAAAACAAACATTATCCGGACAATAATGAGGGACATGTTAGAACTGCTTGGGCAGACTTGAGGTGTGTTAGCATGAGGGGAATAACTACGTTAGTTGGGAAAAAATTAACCAACACCCCTGTTCCTTTCCCCGCAGAGCGTGGAGATCCCAGCAGAGTGCAACGGAACCGCGGAGGCCACGTCTGAGGGAGAGGACAAGCCGACCACCACAGTGGAACCAACTCACGATGGACATCAACACCATCGTCATCATCATCATCATCATCATGACGACAAGCACGGTGACCA
Organism: Esox lucius; assembly: GCF_011004845.1. Lineage (NCBI taxonomy): Eukaryota > Metazoa > Chordata > Actinopteri > Esociformes > Esocidae > Esox > Esox lucius. The sequence goes on along the minus strand of NC_047581.1, from coordinate 10,619,917 downwards.
TGGCGACAGGGAGGTGGGCCGTGGTCATGGGGCGGAGCAGCAGCGCCACCACAAACATGTCGGCGAGGGGCACCGCCATGTCCAGGACCAGTTGCACGTCAGTCAGGACCACGTGGGCCAGACGGCGGTGCAACTGGGCCAGGAGACGAATGAAGGCCAAGTAATGCAGAGGCCTTGAGCCAAGGAGGGGGTCAGGTGTAGTGGGCAGCATGACTGACAGTGGAAGGAGGGGTCTGTTTTAAGTCCCTCCTCCAAGGCCAGCTGATGCTGACACTGACGGCACCTGTTGGATGACGGTGTGAGCGGCCAGCCAATCAGGCTCTGACACTGTAACGAGGCGCTGCCCGCTTCCTGTCAGTGACACGGACTGAAGGGCCTCCTCAGGGAGACCTGACAGTGACGCTCACCCCAAACTGACTGACAGCAGCCTCGGCCAGTCATGTGAGCCTGATCCCCGGGTGTTGAGAGCTGAGGGTGAGAGCAGCTGTAAGCAGGGCCACGGCTCTGCGACAGTTAGCTTTCTATACCTTAGAGGCCTCATTTTAACATCACTGAGCCCAACACCGGGGTAAAGCGCTCTTATAACATCTTACCGACGAGTATTACGCCCGGGACTGTGATGTCACAGCTGACAGAGCAACAATCACACTGGTTCTGGACTGTCACCATATGGGAAAAGGATGGCATTTTAGATGTCTCCAAAAGGATGGTATAACATCAAGGGGTTTTTCTCTGTCAGCTTGTTGGCGTCACCTTCCCAGGAGTGTGTGCGGTGATTATATTGAAGTTTCCCCTGCTCTATTTGGCTCCTTCTATCCACAATGAAGGCTGGCGCAGAAACTAGGTTCTAGTGGCACCTGTCTGATGTCCGGTTGGGAAGAGGAGAGGGGGGGAACCCGCAATATTACCACCCACTGATGTTCAAAGCATAAAACATGTAGAGCTTTGGAAGGGTGTGGAATTGTAGGAGTAGTAGTGGTGAGGTAGGGGCCGATGCGTAGTAAACTGGCTTCAAGGCCCGGACAGAGACAACTGAACTGGAGTTGTTAAACTCAGCATTAGTGAAACTCATTTCGATGAAAGACAACTGGATAGGGTAGGATTTTTATCTTTTCCTTAAAAGACCCTCTAAATCAATCAAAGTTCAAATACAATTTCAAACCAGTTGTATTTTATTTTTAGCAAACCCTTGAATCATGTCTTCGTTTTAAAACAGTTTGTTTTGTGGATTTTCAAAAAGTCCACATCTATTGCTTAAAGCTGTAAGAATATGTGTTAGTTTGTTTGACAATATTTCACACTGGTAGAATGTACTTTTATTAACTAAAAGACTCTTTTCACCTAACAAAATAAATAGTGAATACAAAACAATTATAAAATTGTGAACACTTCAACTAATAAAATAAACTAACTGGAATGAAGGTGGGTAAACAGAAAAAATGAAAGATGTAATAATTCTGTACTTAATGAAGGCCTCTAGGGGAAGACAACTGTCACCTAGAATACTGATGGTTTGTACAGAACACATTCATTCTGACATTGGCCTGTATTGTTGGTGGTGGAGAATGTGAGAAAACATGAATAAAATTGAATGACAAACTCCTATTGCACTCTGTTGTATTGTTTATTCACGCTCATTCTGTGTTTTTACAGTCAGATGAAATTGGCATATTGCCTACAAGAATGTGGCATGTTTCATTTTGTTCCCCCATTTTTCTCCCTTCCCATTTAGTGATGTTCAATTTGCAGTTACAGCCTTGCCTTGTTACATCAACTCCTAAGTAGGAGAGTTTAATAGAGTGAAAGATCAAGACATGCCTCCTTCTTACACATCTCCCCAAGCAATTTAGCCTTTTCCTCCCCACACTCGAACAAAAGGTTAGATGCATTACAAGGAGTCGCAGCCCCGTTCTGTTAACCATCCTCCTCAGATGGCGTTGAGTCAACTTGTGTAATGATGCAGTTGTATTTTAAGGTTATGACTGGTAGTCTGGTAATACTACAAATGACTTATTCTTCTCATTTGTTAATTGTTTATTATAACAGTAAAGCACATCCAGAAACCCTTATTTGCTTATTATTATACATTGAAAAATGTTCACCTGCACTTCAGAACAATCACAAGCAGATGGCAGAGGAGATCTGTAAGAGGTCCTATAGCTCTCCCTTGTGGAGCCCCTAGTGCTCGTTGCCAGCGTGCAGAAATGAAGCCTGCAGTAGATCAGTTTCCTCTTACCAGAATATGGGGTTTTTTCAATACTTTGGCAAAGAATACTGGGTCTCCAAAATACATTCCTGGGAATAATATTGCATCCAACTTGACCGGGAGATTTAACAACAGTCAGTGCCCTCTCTTATTTTTCTCCATGTAGAAGGCATTTTACTGGTGCTGTAATAATAGGTAATAAAAGGTAATAAAAAAAAAGACTTTAAAAATCCACATCGAGAGGGGTCAGCTGAGGTGGCTTGGGCATCTTTTTCGGATGCCTCCGGAACGCCTTCCTGGGAAGGTCCCGTCCCACCGGGAGGAGACCCCGGGGAAGACCTAGGACACGCTGGAGGGACTATGTCTCCCGGCTGGCCTGGGAACGCCTCGGTGTCCCCCCGGAAGAGCTAGAGGAAGTGTCTGGGGAGAGGGAAGTCTGGGCATCCCTGCTTAGACTGCTGCCCCCGCGACCCGGCCCCGGATAAGCGGAAGAAGATGGATGGATGGACTTTAAAAATAATAACAGAGCTATTTCCTCAGGAATGATGTTGGCCCTACAAACAGGCCCATGTGCTCCTGCAGAAGGCGGTGCAATTGGATCAGCACTTGCCTTAGTTTGTTACACTACAGTGTCTCTTCATGGCGGGTCGAGAGCATTGAAGGTCATTAGTGGTGGCTGGCCAGAGAATGTGTACTTTCAAACTGATGTAATTTCTCACATTTTGGCCCTAACGACATTGCACAGGGGTTCTGCAAAAGGAGGTGAAAACTACTTCTGCACCATCCATTGTGCATGGGTAGGATGTTCAAAGTGAATTCACAATCAACCAATGACACATCCAAACAGACTTCTAACTGGGTACTCTGTGTCCTTCAGGTGCTCAGTATGACAGTTCTATTTTTTTCTTTCCCCATGTTAAAAAGCATTTATCAAAAGGACAAATACCTTTTCTCAGACTAATACTTGGTCCTGCTTACAGCACATACTGTATAGTGTACTTGTGGGCCAAAACCAGCCTACAAGCCTATTCAATCCAGCTCACGTTAAGTGTGAAATAATCCAGCCTAATGTTAAAAGCCTAAAACAAAATCAAAGGTATGATTAAATTATTCTGGACCTAAAAATTATTGAATAGCTGCCATTCTGGCCTGTAAATTTATTTAGGCCAACTAATTGTACACATCACTGAATTCGATGTCTGATGTGACCCTCAAGCCAAAAGGTTTGCCCACCCTGACTTAGGTCCTTACGTAATGGGGTCAAGGCTTCCTCGTCCACTTAAAATAAAAGTATCTGCCAGTCTCACGCACCATAAAGCAACTCACCCCTGTAACAAAGCTGAATAACCATTGAGACTGTTCCTCCAAAAGGTCAACAACCCAAGAGAAGCAATAAACGAGGGCTGGGTGGGTGTAATTGGCCTGGAGATCCAATACAGGGGGAACAGTGACTTATGGGTAATTACCTGCAATGTCCCGAGACGCAGAGCTGTGAGTGGTTGGCTCTCTGATTCAATCAGCCCCACACGGAGCAGCAGAGTACACAGGCTTTGTCTAATTGGCCGATCTGCTTTCTCCACAACACAGGGCTGCCTCCAGGATGCTTCCTGGTCCACTTAGCCTTGGAGAGAAACACAGACGCATGGACACACACAGACGAGCACACACACAGACGCACACGCACACACAGAGAGCGCGCACATGCACACAGACACACACACAGACAGACACACACACACACACACTTTCTGTTTTGACTCCTTGGTGTGCAGAGCACTTACTAAATCAACAGCCTTCGCCATCGCAGTGCGTTGCTAACTCAGCCAGAAGGGCTGAAACTGAAATATCATGCTTCTATTTCATTCTACATCAGAATTTTTAATGGTCCATTCATTCATTACTCTGTATCATGTCAAATCTGGGAATCTCAACCCAGGCATGACCTTTTCCCAATGCTGTTTACATATTATACTGTGTATATTGTGAGAAATCAAAACCAAACAAATAGGTTAGCTTTAAGGATATTATACATTTATTGTGTATCTTTTTGAAAGATACGGAACATGAAACAAAAACCGAAAAATAATGCTATAGAACACCCTAACGTCAGCATGAGAAACCTGTCAAATAATAAGCCCTTCGAACCAGATCCTATCAAATGATGTCAAACTAAATTTTAAAACTCAAAATAACTTCCACCTAAAAACAAACAAACAAAGAGACAAACTAAATCTGAGCCGGCAATGTTCAGCTCACGCAGCTAGTGTCCACTCACATCTGGCTCTTTGAATGGCGACACAGAAGAACATTAAGATAACCTTTTGACACAGGTGACATGGGATTGTACAAAAATAAAATACATTAGTTTAGTTACAGCATGATTACACAAAGATACTGATGAGTTGCTGTACGTCTTGAAATGAAACTCAATACCAAGGTTGTCGAAAATGGCCCCCGGGCGATTAATCCGGCCTGCAGGTGGTTTGAGTAAAAATCAACAAAAAATATATAAACATTTCCTTTTATTTTTTTATGATAAGATCACAATACACTGAACAGTCGTCACCGTTTAGAAATGATCATGGAATTACATTCATATAGTTTATCAACTAGCTAATAACCATAGAAATGCGAGCTAGACTGCAACAGGACAACTAACAACACCAAAAAGGGTGTTGATGCCACGAAACACTAATCCTTTTTCATTGTGGCCCTCTAGACTTTGTCAAAGACCAAATATGGGCTCTGGGGTGAAAGGAGTATGACACCCCTGACCTCATCCACACTGTATGGCCATAGGATACATAAATACTCTTGAGGAGGGATTCCTAGACTTTATGTTCATCAACACTCACACATTATTATCTTTGTGCTAAATATCAAGGCAATATTTGAAAGAATGTCACTGAAACTTATAGATAGGTTTCTCCATGGTAAATTCAAAACAATCTAAAAACAGATTTCACTACGCATTCACGAGAGATAATAAACAGACACTTGATTTAGTCTGAAATACAAAATGTGGATGTGACAGCCTAATTCATACAAAGTGCTAGCTTATATAAATATTCCACGGCAAAAACAATGAAGCTAATATTGAAATTAGCATAAACTCTAGCATGAGCAAAATTACTGACACAAAGGGTAAACATTTTTCATAAGCTTGAATACAGTTGTCCACGTCTCCCACTTCCTATCATCTGTGACTATTTAAACAACCATAATGTTCATGAGTCTAATCAAACAACCTAGAATGCTACAGAACAATGCGCAAGTCCCATTGTACATTCCAGTATATAAACACTTACAAATACCAATGTACACAAAACTAAACCTTACAATTCATTATTGAAATAATATAGCTTTCTTTGCTGTATAACACACTCAGAGGCACCCCTGGCTTACTCAGTTGGTTGCGAAATGTAACGACGTTGCAGACGGCAGTGCAACACACAGAGCTGACACTTTCATATTCTACGAAACAATATTAAAACGTCAGTTCTACGTCCACCAAATGCAAGGCGATGCATTTCCATGTCGACCACCTGAACCTGTGTCCTCCTGAATAAGCCCAGGAGAAGGCTTAACGATGGGTCTGGGAAAATGAAACCACCAGCGACATTTTTGATTTTGATTAACAAGACAAACATCATCATAGCCACTGCACACTGCAGAGAGGCATTAAGACATCTGTTTGCGTGCTGGCCTCAACAACACTGACGGCAGCCGCAGGTCACTTAATTATTTCTCAGTAAAGCTGAGTGAGAGAGACGGCAAGAGGGAAATGAGCATGACACTGGATGGAACATTTAAACAGGTTGTGTTGTGATATCATGTCTGAAACAATGATTTCACCAAGCGATGAAGAGATTTAATCCAGAAGCCAATGTTCTTGGTGGTGCCGGCGTGACATACGCCTCATTCGCATTTACCTCAGAAACCCGGGTTTGATCGACAGGCACTCACCGTCTGAAATAGCTTAAGCTGTTAGGCTGCTGTACTTGTAAGAAAAGCCAATGCGAATTGGAAAAGGTCAGCAGTTCAATGAACAATACAAAATCATCCCAGATTTCCTGCTTGACAGATAGGCTTTGGGTCCGTGCGATGCAGTTTATATAGGCAGACTTGTTGTGAGAGGAACAACACCAGACTACTATCCTGATGATGGATGCCCTGGGTGGGCCACATCCACCTTCAAAACCTTTGTTGTCACGAGGAACGTTGGTTACAAGAGCAAACAAGTAACTAGCTCCGCCCACAACCACCAGAAGTAACCGTTTCTGAGGATGATCTTTCTTCTGACGATGAAACATAATCTATAGTAATCACAGTGTCTCTTCGATTCCTAAAGCAGATTACATAGATTCCACAAACAAATCCTGTTTGTGTGTGCTTTAGTTGATTGTTAAATGTCCCGTTCACCACAGATGCTGTCTGTAGTGTCCGTTTGTGTGGTGTGTCAGTTGAACAGAAAAAAGGATTCTATCCTTTCTGAGGAGGTGTGTGCGAGCGTGCGAACGTACATGCTTGGGCATGTTTGCAAGTTTGGGTGCATATATAAAGCCCTGAGCGAGGACAAATGTTTCACTACAACAAAATAGGCTTGTTTCATCATCATAACAAGTGCAAGCGAGAGAACATTAACATCAGAACCTCATAACTACATTTAGAAAAAACTGCGAGAAAGAAAAGGAAACATTGTCTATCTCCAAATTTCCAGTCATTGTCCCCGCAATTATAATGAATGCAAGTAACAAAATACGACATACAAAAGCAGTCTTTCCTCTAGTTTGAGTACTTGCCTATTCTTGTTAACATCTCATTATATAGCTAACCCTGCTTGCTGTTATTGGTTGTCTTCTCTTCGCTCTCTTTCTTTTTAATCAGTTTCTGAATTGTCACAGACAGGTTGTCTAATGGCTGTCTGTGTTAAACACTGTGACCTCAGTCTGGTAACTACTTGTTTACTGTCACAAGAGACTCCAAGAGAAAGTCATATAAGCATTAAAATAAGCCATTAGGCAAAAACAATGAGTGGGCTAAATAGTTTGTCTGTGCTCCTTGTAGCAGTAGGTTTGACAAACAGCTCCACTCAGTGTTCTTTAAATTAACGAGGCCATTACCATGATGTTAAAGTTTGTGTGTGTGTGTGTGTTTGTGAGACTGTAAAAAAGTTGATGTGCTTGTTATTCTCCCACATATTCTGTTCCTTGCTCCATCTACAGTACAATTAAGACTTAAACCCAAAATCTACAGCATTGCACATCTATGTTACACTATTTCTTTTAGTTTAGTATTTGTTGTTGTTGTTTTGGCATTGAACTTTGGCAAAGTGGATATGAAATAATACATCAATAATTAAGATTATGTTTATCCATCAGAAATTATAGCCCTTTATTGCAATTGGCGACATTTTGACACATTTACTTAAAGATGCATTTGGGGATTTTTTAAACCTCCCATTTTGGGCTGAACTGTAAACATTTACTAACTGTGTGTCTTCTTCTAGTCCCCTTCTTTGTTGAAAAATATGAATACTATAATATAACAATAACATTATTATGATAATTATGATCCCAATGCTATACTCTTCTGTAAACAGCATGTCAATGGTAAGCTGTTAATATATTAATCAGGTATGATGTTCATCATAATTTACAATTAATTCAGGATTATCTGTTATATTGTGGCATCCACATTTATGAAGAGGTGTTAGCTATAGCATGCTTCAATTTATGAACTGTTCACACAATTTGTTTTGAAAGACCCTCAAATTAAAGCTAAAACTATTTACTTTAACCACATGGTCACTGTATCATTTTCAAATCTGAAATGTCAGAGCAAGGACAAAGCCAAAACAACAACAAAGGTGTCACTATCCGATTATTTTGCACCTCGCTGTATGCGATGGTTTTCTTCCCTTCTGTCTGACATGTCTATAATAAATCACATTAAGAAACATTAAGGCCAGATGGGAAGTGCCATAAAGCGCCAGTTCAGTCAAATGACAGATCCATGCTTGTATAAAATGGAACTCGCTTGTCTGAGCATGTCTGCCTGCGTACATATAGTGCATAAGCGTATGCGCATTCTGTTTTAGTAGCGATCTCTGCATTTTAAGGTTTCAGACTGTGGGTGTTTTGGGGTGTCTCGGTCAGACTGAGCCCAGTAAGATTTTGTTTGACAACTGTCTTACGTTAAAACGAGAAAGGACCATTTTACGGCAATTCTTTCCACAAGCTACACGTCTCAGCTTTAAAACCCCAACACAGCATCCAAATGTTCTGCTTCTCCAAGCTTCGTTTTCATCGCCCTTTTACACAAATATTAGGCCTGTCCATCGTGTGAAATTTTTGGTTTCCAGCGGTGATCGGGCAAAACTTGACCGTCTGCCTGTGATGATTACGGACTTCCTGGTGACCTCTGACCTCCCCGAGGAGACGTTTTTATCCCTCTCAGGGCAAGAGGTTGCCCAACAGGTCTGGGGTGAGGTACCCCATAGGCATGGCAGGCAAGGGCTTGGAGAGAGGTTGCGGGGGCCCGGGGGGAGACAGTCGTGGAGAGGGGGGGTTAAGGAGAAGACTGTGTTGGGAGTCAACATCCTGGACCACAGTGTAGTCTGAGACCGGGGCGAGGGATGGAACGGGCGGGGAGTTGGGAGGGACATAGGGGGACTGAAAGCCCCCCAGAGGATAGCTAGGGGGAGGACAGGCCTCCTGGTAGGGCTTGGTTTCGACGGGAGGTGGGGGGAAGGTGTGGTAGATTTCCCCAAGTGAAAAGGGGTTTGGGGTGCTGCTTTCTGTTGTATAGCCTCCGGCCTCAGGACCCACCACTGACAGCTGAAACGGCGGCTTGTTCCTTCTGCTCTCCTCTTCCTCGCCCTCCGCCACCTCCCTCTCCTCCTGTCCTCCCTCTCTTCTTCCATGGTTCTTCTTCCTAGCCTCCTCTTTCGTTGAAGTATTTTCCGGGGCTCTGACCTGCTGGCCTGGCGAGAGCACCACCCCTCCCGTGGGTGTTACGTCGCTGACCTGGGCGTAGAAATCCATGTTAACCCAGCTCTGGGTGCCTCCTGGCTGGGCATGGACACGGGGCCTCTCCCCTCTCTCTGAAACCTGGTGCCCTGAAGAGGTGACCTCCAGCACCTCTAGGGCAGGGATGCTTGAGTGGCTTAAGTTCCCCAAGCAGGGTTCAACTTTGTCGGGTTGATTAGACAGGAGGGCAGCCATAAACATCAGGGTCTCCTGGTCAGGCAGCTCAGGGTCATAGCAGCTGGCCCGGCCAGAATCATCATCAGGGATGCTGTGAGAGAGGGAGGAACATAAGGAGAAGGTACCATTCCAGCAGTCAAAACACACTTAGCAACGCCTTATGCACCTCCAGGCCATGTCAAGACTTAAATAGTACGATCGTCCTGTACTTATTTTCAGTGAATAAAGCCTCCTCAATACCTGAGAGCATGAGAGCAGCCACGGTTGGTGTGATGGTTGTTGTGTCCCAGACCCAGCAGTCTCCTTGTGTCCGAATTCAGGTTGTCCTCTTTCTCCCCAGGTTCAGGCTTGTCTGCGTCCAGCTCGATGAACTCCACCCAGGGCTCGTCCTGGTACAGGTCAAGGGGATAGGAGTGGAGACGTCCCATGCCCCCACCCCTCAGAATGAAGTTCAGCTCATCCAACTTGCCCTTCTGGTTTGGGCATGGGTGTGTAGGGTGGGGGGGTAGAGACAGACCAAGGTTGTGTGTGAGGCAGGTTCGGTTTGAGACAAAGGTCCTTTACGCTAAGCTCACATTTCAAGTACCCTGAGTGGTTCAAGCACCTCGTTTCATTGCCATTTGTACTCACAAAGCAGGCCCATAGATCTACATTACCAGTCAAAAGTTTGGACACACATGCTCCCTCAAGTGCATTCCTTCAGTTTTACAACACTGCTAAAAAAAAAAGTAAGGAACGCTTGAATCACACATCGGATCTCGATGAACTAAATATATTAAAGATCCAAATCTTTACGGTACATTGTGTAATTCGTTGAGAACAAAATGACGTAACAATGGTTAACGGAAACCAAAATCACCACCAACCGATTGAGGGCTGGATTCAAACTCACACCGGAAAAGGAAACAATTAAACTCAGTGTGTATGACCCCCACATGCCTGTATGGACTCCCGACAACGTCTGGGCCTGCTCTAGATGACACGGAAGACAGTGTCCTGGGGCATCTCCTCCCATCAGTGAACTCCTGGACAGTACTTCGGATGCGTCGGATGCATTGATAAATAATGTCCCAGAGGTTCTCAATTGGATTCAGGTCTGGAGAACATGAGGGTCAGTCAATGGAATCAATGCCTTCGTCATCCAGGAATTGCGTACACACTCTGGCCACATGAGGCCGGGCATTGTCCTGCACCAGGAGGAACCCAGGGCCCACTGCACTAGAGTAAGATCTGACTGTGGGTCTGAGGATTTCATCCCAGTACCTAACAGCAGTCAGGGTACCATTGGCTAGCATGTGGAGGTCTGTGCAACCCTCCAAGGATATGCCTCCCCAGACCATCCCTGACCCACCGCCAAACCGGTCATGCTGGATGATGTCGCAGGCAGCATAACATTCACCACAGCGTCTCCAGACTCTTTCACGTCTGTCACATGTGCTCAGTGTGAACCTTCTCTCATTTCTGAAGTGAAAGTGGGCACCAACTGCGAACCTGCCAATTCTGGTGGAATGCCGATCAAGCTGCATTGTGCTGGGCTGTAAGCACAGGTCCCACTAGAGGACATTTGGCCCTGATGCCACCCTCATGGAGTTTGTTTCTGCCAGTTTGGTCAGAAACATGCACACCAGTAGCCCGCTGGAGATCATGTTGCTGGGTTGATGCCCATCTATGGCCCTGTCCAGCTCTCCTCATGTAACGGCTCATCTCCTGGTATCTCCTCCATGCTCTTGATACTGTACTGGGAAACACAGCAAACCTTCTTGCAAAGGCACATATGGACGTGCCATCCTGGAGGAGCTGGAGTACCTGTGCAACCTGAATGGGCTGCAGGTACCGCCTCATACTACCAGTAGTGACAAAGAAACTAGCAAAATGCAAAACTAGAGAAGAATCAGTCAGGAAGGATAAGGAGAGAGTAATTGTCTGTAGCCACTACCTGCAAAACCATTCCCTTTTTTGGGGGTTGTCTTGCTGTTGCCTCTCCAGTGCACCTGTTGTCACTTTCATTTGCACCAAAACAGGTGACATTGATTAATAATCGCTTATGCTTCCTAGATGGACAGATTGATGTTTAAATGACTTGGTACGTGTTCCCTGTATTTTCCACATTGTAGTATAAAAGTGAAGACATCATGTAGTTACCATAAAAGTGATAAACAAATCAAAATAAATGTGTATTTATTTTAGATTATTCTAAGTAGCCACCCTTTGCCTTGCTGACAGCTTTGTGCACTCTTGGCATTCTCTCAACCAGCTTCATGAGGTAGTCACCTGGAATGCATTTCAATTAACAGCAGTACCTTGTTAAAAGTTAATTTACAGAATTCCCACCTGCCTATCATTCTACAATGTAGAAAATAGTAAAACTAAAGAAAAACCATTGAATGAATATGTCTGTCCAAACCTTTGACTGGGACTGTATAATCAATATCACAATTCTTTTAGCCCCCCTGTGTCACGTCAAGCCCTACCATATTAGCTTGAGTTATTTACTGTTCATTGTTTCATTGAGATACAAGTGCTGGAGCTGTATGGAAAATAATCTGTTCATTATGAACAGCAGCCCATGTCTGTATGCTTGTGGCCTTACCTTAAGAAGTTCTGGATCTATCCCTTTGATTTTAGGTGCAGGAACGGGAGGCAGTAAAATCATCATCAGTCTAGGATGAGAAGGGAGATATAAGAAGGCTACGAAGATGAGGCTGTGTGTCTGTTAAGTGTGTTTGTGTCAGAGTTTGTGTCCTCACCTTTGCTGCTGAGAGAAGACGATAAGCATGAGGACAATGGCCAGTCCCACAGCCCCGAAGATCAGGACCAGAGTCAAAGGGAATGTGGAATCTAGAACAGAGTCATCATCATCATCATCATCACCAGAGCCACATTCTATATAATAATAAAACACAAAACTAATTTATCAGACATTATCCACATTGACATTTTGAAGCAGGACTATTAGGGTTAAATACCAAAAAGAAATCACCATGTCGCCTCAGATTCAAACCAGTAAACTTTCAGTAACCGGTACAATGCCTTAACCATGGGGATGGCCACCATTGTCAACATTTTCCAGATACACATGCTTCTTTACGGCTGAAAGTGACCAGCATCTTTGGAAATCCTATTCACTCAACACTGGATCAACAGGTCTTCTAAAAAATCTTCCAAACAGCACATCTTACATGACAGATGTGTTTTGGTTAGTGTAAATAATATCAGATTTAAGTTTTCCCTGTGTAATTACAAGGTAAATTAAAGCTGCAAGCAGCATTTATCGGGGTTCAAGCTGTTAAGGCCTTTAAGCACCCAAACATCAAAAGACATTACGTTTTATTTAGCAAGCATTTAACCACTGAAATAATAAATGGAAAAGTCCATTCACAGCCAATACAGGCATTGTTGCATTGGAAATGTACGTTTTTCAAAGCTTTTTGACAGTTATAGTTGCACCTATTGTCTGATCTCCACAAAACTCTGCATGCTTCTTCACTATGTTATGACACATATGCTCATCTATTTTTGTGAAGTTTGGGGTTTTTCTATGGGATTTATTGGCTTTTGAGTGTATTTTGTCCTGCCACTTGAATAAATTATCCTGTTACAGCCAGGCAAATGGAAAAAATCGATAATTATTGATAATTATTGATCTAGAGAGTCCAGAGAATCATCGTAGACCGAATTGGTTCCGAAAGGCCGAAAGTCCAGGTACTAGTTCGCGAAAGTAGGTTTTTAACATATTCGCGAATATTAAATGAACAGTTTGATTGACAGTAGTGGTTCTTGAGGCAAAGTTTTTCAGCATGAGGAGATCTATCAAGTGATATGCATTTTTTGACGAAATTTGTAACAACACGTGATTAGAGAGCCTTAAAACTCGTTAGCGCCAACTAGTGGCCGATTTCTTTCAAAATTCTTACAGACCTCTAGGACCTTGTGCCAAACATGCCCACCAAGTTTCGTTCTGATCAGAGTATGTCAACCTGGTTTAATAGGTGCTCAAATCTCATTGGCCAATGGCGGCCATGTTTTTTGAGATACGCTTGGGCAAAGACACTGCATACCAAATTTCAAGTAATTTGGACAAATGGTCAGGTGTTTATACGTTTTTCGTATTATTTCTCGTATTATAGCGCCACCATGAGGCCAATCGACGCAGTTTTTTTACTGTGACCTCAGACTGACTTCTAACACATGTATACCAAGGTTGGTGAAGTTTACTTAACTACTTCTTGAGTTATAGCCTTTTTAGTAAAATAGGCTCCTCCCACAACTTTAATTTTGCGCCCCCTAGCGACCATGAATCGAAATTTAAACTTTTTTTTGATAATTATTGATTTTCAGACTCCATAGAACATTTCTACACTGGTTTGGTTCCGATCGGGCAAAAATCCAGGGACTAGTTCGCAAAAGTAGGTTTTTGACAAAATTCAAAATGGCGGAAAATCTATCATGGCGGAAATGAAATCGGAGATATACGTTTTGTTCGTCTTGAGCCAAGGATTACAGGGATATAAGACACTTGAGTCTACGACATACGGTCTAGGAGTTATGACCACTTTCGCGCTTTAGGTCGCTATAGCGCCACCTATGGGCCAATATTTTGATAACCTCTCCTCGATTTTTGTACTACCATATGCCAAAGTTTCAAAGCTCCAGCTCTTACGGTTTGGGCTGCACGATGCGTTTTACGGCAGAAGAATAATAATAAAAATCTGTACAATATCAATAGGGTTTCAGCACTTCGTGCTTGAACCCCTAAATATGCTAATTAAAACGAAACAAGCGTAAACAAACAAAGGTATATCTGAGCAAGCCTCAGTTAATTGACTGTTTCACTGAGTGTACACAGTACAGTACTCGAAGACCATGTTATTGGACAATTATAGACAAATCCCTAATTTCTCTAGTTGGCACCAACATGCCAGGAGGTGTCAGACTGGAAAGGTTCACTGCTGGTTTTCCTGGATAAAACGTAGTCAGTCCATTGTAGGGACATTGCTCCGTACAAATTCAGATTCATCTCCGTATCATTTGCTGTTAAACCATATACTGCATTAATCCTTCACTCCTTTGGTGATTGTATATCACGTTTTTTTCTTTCTATAATTCAAATATCTTAATATGACCTGTGTGGTTACAGTTGAATAAATGCCAAAGAAAATGTGTTATTTTTAAATCTAACTCATGAGTCAGGCCATCTTATGATTAATTTATTCAGTTATCCTTGAGATCAATTCCTAATTTACAATAGTAACTAGACCGATATTCCATACATCATGAACCTCATAAAAAATATAATCTGCATTATCGTAATTTCACATTATCATCATCAGACTCTCACCTTTACTGGGTATCAGTGGCACGTGGACAACAATGGGATCGCTGAAGTCCCCAAAGTTATTGAAAGCCCTCATCGCACAGTGCACACGCACTTCATACTCTTCTCCTGTTCGGAGGCCGTAGATAGACTTCTGGGTGCCAAACTCCAGCTCAAACTGAGAAATAGAGACAGAAAAGGAGGTGGAACGGGGTAATGGGGTGGTAGACAGAAAAGGAGGTGGAACGGGGTAATGGGGTGGTAGACAGAAAAGGAGGTGGAACGGGGTAATGGGGTGGTAGACAGAAAAGGAGGTGGAACGGGGTAATGGGGTGGTAGACAGAAAAGGAGGTGGAACGGGGTAATGGGGTGGTAGACAGAAAAGGAGGTGGAACGGGGTAATGGGGTGGTAGACAGAAAAGGAGGTGGAACGGGGTAATGGGGTGGTAGACAGAAAAGGAGGTGGAACGGGGTAATGGGGTGGTAGACAGAAAAGGAGGTGGAACGGGGTAATGGGGTGGTAGACAGAAGGGAGGGAGGAGAGGACGGAAAATAAGATCTAAAGCTATGAAACGTCCAAAACAATCGCAATCGATTATGCCTTAGGGTAAATGTAACTGTAAAACACTCATCTATGCAAAATAAACCTGTCAGGAAAACAGATTTTAGAATGAAGACAGGTTCCCTGTGAGAGGTTTGTGTCAGTGAGCTCCGCTGGCCTTGTCCTCTAACCCCGCTGATCTTATCGAGGCTGATTTCCCTGGAGGCCTTGCTTTAGTGTTCACCATGAACCTAAGGCCTAATAGATTTTATTAACCTAAGGCCTAATAAAATCTGTTAAATATTTTGCCTAATTCTGTGAATACACACCACATGATAAGATTGGATAATGGCTTTGAATTACTGTAATGCTTGCGTAATTGCTGATGACACAAACTAAAATAATCAACATAATATCGTTCTACCAGGTAGGCATGCAGGCAACTTTCCACTGAACAGCTGACAAATAAAAGGTTTTTAACAGGGCAAATCAGTTACACATTGCAAAAGATTTTGCCAATGAAACAAGACAATATACAGTACCTATTTTTGAGGAGATATTTGCTTGAAATAAGTGAAATGATCTGCCAATGGAACAAGACAAATCACACGATATTCAAGGCCTGTTTTCTAAAAACAAGCGGTATTTTCTAGCTTGTTAAGAAAACTTTACCTCATTTTAAGGATTATTGGATTTTTTGACCTGAAGCAAAACATACTAGATGAAACAATATTTTTTTGCAGTGCATTCATTTGAAATTTTTAATGCATTTCATTGATTTCCTACCAATTTCCAAACATTTGTCGAAAATTGTTATATTGACTTTTTCTTTGAATCTGTGAATTCCATGACTCTGGGTAATAAGCTGAAAACTGATAAGCTGACTCACCACTTTCCAGTGCGAGCTGTTCCTCATCCTGTACTGGACTTCATAAGCCAGGTTCAACCATCCGTTAGGTATGTCGGCCGTTGGTGGGCGTTCCCAACTCACCATGATGTCAAAGCGCAGGCCTGACTGACTCACGTTCAGCAATGTCCAGTTCACACCCACCGGGGGGTCAGGGTGCACTGGCAGGGGTCAAGGAGCAAGGGTCAGTATACTGTACGGATGACAATGCCAATTCATGTCCAAACATATCTCTCATTATGCTTTATTTATTCAGTCAGGATAAAAAGTGAGACAGTGTAGCAATGTATTTATACAGTGACCACATTGACCACATTGACAGTAATCGTGTCTTTTAAAGAAGGGCTGAAACAAAAGCCTGCACTCCTTGGGGTTCCCAGGACCAGAATGTCACATCCTTGTGCTAGTCACATCGTCCACATGAGAAGAACATTTCTGAAACACATGCATGTCATTGGCCCTAAATCCACAAGCTAGCTTTTCTCAAACCTCCCTAATGAGCAACAACACCCGTCGTTAATCATTTGGAATAGTTCTGTTTTGCCAGATGCTTGACCCCACTTCTCTTTCCTTCCATCCCTGTTTTTTTCCTTCTATCCATTTCTTAGAATGGTTTCTTCTAGAACCGGCCTCATCCCTCGGCTATTGTTATTCTGACATGCTCATATTTTCAGCTCTAGGAGTGTGGGACACAGTGAAATCGGCATTCATGGATAGTTTCGTCTCAATACTGTTCTGAATGGATGTCTTGGGACTGATATCTAACCAAGCATTCTATTCAAAGCATCCTCAATGGGAACTGTTTGAGATTTGGTCTATTGTAAAATGCATTGTTAAGGCGTGAAAACAGGATAACATCATAAAATAATGCAAATAATTAGTTAGAGAACCTTTCAACAGCATTTAAAAGTGACTAGCATTTATTCATGAATTACTAGCTATTCCAATCGTTACTAGTTGCAATTTTGTTTTTTTCTAGTCAGAAATGCATTCCAACTAATGATATCAAGGACTGTGATATGTAGTAGTAACAAAGACATGTTTGATATCTACTATTAGATGCTAATTCTTCATGGATGAGAGATATTATATCAGATAATTCAATTTGAAGACTGCAGAATATGCAGAAATGTATATTGTTTTCCACATACCACATTTCTTTAGGATACCTTTTCCTCAACTTGTCTCTGTAACATTATAGCAAATCAAGCTAACATCCAAAGATAACTTGTATGTTGACAGACTTCAGCTGAAATGATGAAGAGTTTGAAAAATGTAATATGTGGTGTCCATTTACAAATGAGAAGGGGGCTTGCGATTCCATTCGGTCACCACAGTGGCGTCGTTAGCCCTGGGCGTCCGGGGCTATAGCCCCGGTCCTTTTATGAATAGCCCCGGATCTCAAATTGACAAAAAACAATAATAAATAAAAAATAGCCCGTGATCTATTCATCTATAATTCCGATCGCGCATTATGACACTGTATAAGTGTAGGCCACTAGCGTGTACGTCGGAATTGTCCTCCTATACATTCAAAACCCTGTACTTTCAGGCCTGGGCTGGAAGGGAGGCTGGGCTAAGACCCGAATGTATTGTGAACCCAGCGACGCCTCTGGGTCACCATCGACATTCATTACTTGAGGCTCAATATAACTGAGTAAAGATGAGGCATGAGGCTGCATTGGTTAATTTACCTAAGAGTCTAACAGTGGGACCTTCCCGGAAATGAGCTACTGGGAACCCAGTGTGTTTACATGTGTCATTTCAATAAAACCACCTCTATCAACATGATTTAATTCAACAGAAGTCATGCATTTGCTCCATGATGCGTGTAGGTGGCTCTTCTACTAGTCCGGTGTATGGATGCTACATCTAGTCAATGTTAAGTGACGCTGAAGACGTAGAATTTAAGAATCAGTGCAACATTTGATGGCAAATGTGTATTTCAGTTCAAACAGTCAAATTGTTTGTGTGTGTGACTGACTGAGGACAAAGGTTCTGGAAAAAATGACTAACAGTGTGCACTGCCAAAGTGGAGGTTTATGCTTGGTGCTGTCTGTTTACAGAACAATGTGCTGAGAGTCCAGGATCTCAAGGATCTCTCAGACAAAACAACTTACAGGCCATTGGGCAGAAGAATTGTTTTCATGTTTTGTATTCGTACTGTACCAGTCTATTAATGTTCTGTATTATACTGTGTTTGCTGTGACGAACTCCAGCAAGCGCAGCAGCTGATGGGTGTCCTGATAAAAACATACATTGTAAACTATTTATCCTCTGTTTCTCAGGAAAAGAGGGTGGTTAACATTAAGAGGCCATGACAGAGTGCCATTAAAGGCGCCCTCACCGATGTCCTGTAGTTCAAAGCACAACTCATCGTAGGTGATGTTCTGCCTCACAGAGGTTAGCCGCACACAGTAGGTCGTCCAGATAACCGTGTGGTTCTTATCGAAGAAACACTCGTTCTTCACAGAGGATGGGTAGTCAGGACACTCCCTCCATTCATTAGGCGAATCATTCCTATGGGAGAGAGGGAAAATAAATGCATTCTAGAGGTCACTCTTAAGTCTGACAGAGTCACTTTGAACTGACAGAGAGACAATACAATGAATAATTCCAAACGATAATTCAGCGGTTTGAAAAGCACACAGACACGCACACACGCACGCACGCACACACACCTTTTCTACTCACTTCTTCCAGTAGAACATTTGCAGGCCTCCGAGCTCTGTAAGATTTCTGAAGCTTCCGGCGCTCCACCAACAGCTGAAAGTCACCTGCTCCCTGGACTTACACCCGGTGAAACGAGGACCCTGCAAAGGAGGATCTAAGAGAGAAACAGAGACAAAGCAAGAAAAATACATGAACAGAGAAAGACAAACAGACAGAGGGGTTTACACTGGCCAGGGTATAAGAGAAGACAATATGTGGTTATTGGGGAATCTGATCTCTGTTGTGGAGTTCTTTATCCGGAGAAATATAGAGGCCTCTGGAATGGGAGGTGTGCACATGAAACCAATGTAAAATGGGGATGAACTGTGAATGTAATTGAATATGCACTTTCCGCTGGGTTTGGGGATAAGGGAGGGACACGGCATTAGAGTACCGGAAATCAATGCCTGTTTATATACATTGACTGCAAACACTGGCTATCTGTGCTCGGTGCATTTAAATCAAGAAGAACATCACTACAGTAAGAACAGTGGCCTTTAAAAAAATGAAGTTGGAATGTGGTATTTTCCTACACATCCAACTACCCCGACCGCCCCCACCTTTTCACAATTTGTCATCCAATTGAGAGGCTCTGGGTTTGGCGCAACCATAAATAAGCTTCTGAAGGTACCATTGATTTCTGCTGCTCTCACCTACTGGCTGCAGCATAAATCACGGCCCAGAACACAGACACACACACTCGTGCATGCAAACATGTACTCACATTGAGACGTGTGTGCATATGGCACAAACGCCAGTGCACAAGTGCACACACACACACACACACACACACACACACACACACACACACGTTCGCTCACAGTGAGGAGGGGCCTGTGTTTGCTACAGTGGGCTTTCCAAAGGAAGTGCAGAATTTGAATACTGAAGGCGGGTCAAGAGGGTTTAGTGAACACTTGAAATGTGCAGTGGTTTATTAAAGGGAGTCTAGATATGACTTTGAGCACTACATAACAAATTATGGAATGACACACTCCAAAAATATAAATATATATTTCATAATGTCTCTGTCAGTTTCAAACCTTTTGAAAATACGACTCTCTCCAGGTTGTATGAAAGCAAGACACAATAAATTACAACCAGAACAAGATGGATTTCTACCTCTAGTCCTGTGTCATTCTGCTAGACACACACACACATACCCATAAACATGTCTAACATCTTCAACAAGCATAAACCACTCCACATCAGCTTACTGTTTATGTGACATGTGAAATCTCACAACTGCAGTGCAGAAAGTAAGACTATTCCATGAAGAATTTGACGCGACCACCTGGTGGGAAGATGTGGAAACAGGCAGAATGGCTTCACGGGGATGGCTAGCCTAGTGCTTACATCTGACTAGTCACCGAAAGGTTGCCAGATTAAATCCCGGAGGTGAAAAATCTGTTGTTCTGTACCTGAGCAAAGAATTCATCCCTAATTGCTCCCAGGACTTTGTTAAAACAGAGAATGTTATGTCAGTCATTCTTACCAGGTAGAATAGGGGAAGTTCTGAAAAAGCTTGTTTCAATTCCGACTCACACAAATTTGTTAGGAGTTGTTGTGATGAGACAGGGTCAAACACAATTGTGTATGTTGACATTGGGGAAGGAGATAATGGCAGGTAAAAGCTTTGCCTTTGATAAGTGTTAATATCTACGTCAGATCCATTCATATCCTCCAACACATGGAATCACATGTTTTTCTGTTTATTTTGGATGTTAAATAAAACATCTGCATTCTCAGGTTCAATGTGAATATACACTGGATTCAGAAAGTATTCAAAACCCTTCACATTATCCACATTTTGTTGTGTTATAGATTAAATTTGGAATTCACTAAACATGTGTGTTTGTTGCAATCAATATACACACAAAACCCTACAATGACAAAGCCAAAACATCTCATGTACCCTTTACCCTAACTCTCCAAATTGAGCTCATAGGCATCCTGTTTCTTTGATCATCCTTGCGATGTGTCACAGTGTTCAATTCTTTAATTTCCTTTAAATTACAGTTTAAGTATGATGGTGTTACAGTGTTGTAGGGAGTGGAGACAGACGCAGGAAATATAGTAAGGTTTTCTATAACCCAACTCAAAGTACGTAAAAAAACTGACTGGGCAAAGCCAAAGTAAAGTGAGGTGAAAAACAGAACACGCGGACGAACCCGGAACGATATTGTATCGGAACGATACAATACTCATACGCATAGAATAGTCATACACACTGCAAGGTGACATGGAAATAATAACCAACACAGCACAGGGAAACAGGGCAATATATACACTCACCTAAAGGATTATTAGGAACACCTGTTAAATTTCTCATTAATGCAATTATCTAATCAACCAATCACATGGCAGTTGCTTCAATGCATTTAGGGGTGTGGTCCTGGTCAAGACAATCTCCTGAACTCCAAACTGAATGTCAGAATGGGAAAGAAAGCTGATTTAAGCAAATTTCAGCGTGGCATGGTTGTTGGTGCCAGACGGGCCGGTCTGAGTATTTCACAATCTGCTCAGACTGGGATTTTCATACACAACCATTTCTAGGGTTTACAAAGAATGGTGTGAAAAGGGAAAAACATCCAGTATGCGGCAGAAAATGCCTTGTTGATGCTAGAGGTCAGAGGAGAATGGGCCGACTGATTCAAGCTGATAGAAGAGCAACTTTGACTGAAATAACCACTCGTTACAACCGAGGTATGCAGCAAAGCATTTGTGAAGCCACAACACGCACAACATTGAGGCCGATGGGCTACAACAGCAGAAGACCCCACCGGGTACCACTCATCTCCACTACAAATAGGCAAAAGAGGCTACAATTTGCACAAGCTCACCAAAATTGGACAGTTGAAGACTGGAAGAATGTTGCCTGGTCTGATGAGTCTCGATTTCTGTTGAGACATTCAGATGGTAGAGTCAGAATTTGGCGTAAACAGAATGAGAACATGGATCCATCATGCCTTGTTACCACTGTGCAGGCTGGTGGTGGTGGTGTAATGGTGTGGGGGATGTTTTCTTGGCACACTTTAGGCCCCTTAGTGCCAATTGGGCATCGTTTAAATGCCACGGCCTACCTGAGCATTGTTTCTGACCATGTCCATCCCTTTATGACCACCATGGACCCATCCTCTGATGGCTACTTCCAGCAGGATAATGCACCATGTCACAAAGCTCGAATCATTTCAAATTGGTTTCTTGAACATGACAATGAGTTCACTGTACTGAAATGGCCCCCACGGTCACCAGATCTCAACCCAATAGAGCATCTTTGGGATGTGGTGGAACGGGAGCTTTGTGCCCTGGATGTGCATCCCACAAATCTCCATCAACTGCAAGATGCTATCCTATCAGTATCGGCCAACATTTCTAAAGAATGCTTTCAGCACCTTGTTGAATCAATGCCACGTAGAATTAAGGCAGTTCTGAAGGCGAAAGGGGGTCAAACACAGTATTAGTGTGGTGTTCCTAATAATCCTTTAGGTGAGTGTATATAGGCATGAAAATCAGTAAGAATGGGAAACAGGTGAGGGCGACAATATGGGGACAGTCCGGGGTGAAGGTGATTAGCCGGAACAGTGGTGCCTAGAAGGCTGGTGACGTAGACCTCCGGAGCTGGTGCAACGGAGGAGCACCTGCGCCGGAAGGATTCGTGACAAAATGCATCTAGAACTTGGAGAACACCAGCGGAAAATTTAATTGATTGGACATGATTTAGAACCTGTCCAAATGGAAGATATATAACAACATGTGGAGAAAGGGTGGGTCTACATCTTATATTTTAGTGAACCCCTCTCTTCCAAGGACAATCTCTTGCTCCCTGCCCTCAGTTTTCAACTTTCCCTAACTACAAGTCCGCAAATTCCAGCTGACACAATCAAAGTGTTGTGCAGACCTGGAACGCAATGAGGCCAAAACCTACAGGAAGAAAGAATGGCCTACCTCTGCCTAGATCCCCTTTCAAATCATAGAAAATTGAAACAGTGCTTTCAGATAAAAGTTAAGTTCATCACAAAATTACAAACCCTCCTTAGAATCCTGAAACGATGTTTGACTGATGAATTGCTTTAAAAAAAAAAAGTGGCTCCAGATTAAACATTTTAAATAAATAAAGTGGCTCCAGATTAAACCTTTTAAAGAAATAGAGTGGCTCCAAATTAAACTTTTCTGGGTCTTTGTGGCTCCAGACAAAAAGATATGAAGCTCCCTGAAGCTTCTGCATAAGTGAAGATCTATTTTACAACTGCAACTTTCTTTTTCAGAACTCAACAATGCAAAAGACACAGTTGTGACGACTGCGACCTCTGCTGGTTCACCTCCCCCTGCAGCGGGCGGGCCCCAGCGGTCGACGTCACCTGCTTTCTGACACCACCGTCTCATCATACATTTCACCTGTGTCTCGTTTGTGCACCTGTTCCTCATCATCGCTGTTTCCCCCGGTATATATGTTCCCTCTGCTCCCCCTGTCTTTGTGTGTAATTGTCTCTTGCCATGTAAAGAGCTGTTCATCGCTTTGTGTTAAGCTCATGCTGATTTCTCTCGCTGGGATATAGATATATTAAACTATCATTCCATCACGCCTTCTCCGGTTCCTCCTTGCTCCTCTCAACCCCCGAAGCCGTGACAACAGTTAATGTACAGTGGGGCAAAAACGTTTTTAGTCAGCCACCAATTGTGCAAGTTCTCCCACTTAAAAAGATGAGAGAGGCCTGTAATATTCATCATATGTACACTTCAACTATGAGAGACAGAAATTCCAGAAAATCACATTGTAGGATTTTTTATGAATTTATTGGTAAATCCCTCTGTAAAATAAGTATTTGGTCACCTACAAACAAGCAAGATTTCTGGCTCTCACAGGCCTGTAACTTCTTCTTTAAGAGGCTCCTCTGTCC
This sequence comes from Esox lucius, assembly GCF_011004845.1. Taxonomy (NCBI): domain Eukaryota; kingdom Metazoa; phylum Chordata; class Actinopteri; order Esociformes; family Esocidae; genus Esox; species Esox lucius. The sequence goes on along the minus strand of NC_047581.1, from coordinate 10,596,131 downwards.
TCCACTCGTTACCTGTATTAATGGCACCTGTTTGAACTTGTTATCAGTATAAAAGTCACCTGTCCACAACCTCAAACAGTCACACTCCAAACTCCACTATGGCCAAGACCAAAGAGCTGTCAAAGGATACCAGATACAAAATTGTAGACCTTTTTGGTAAAAAATCAACTCGTCGTGTTTGGAGGAGAACGAATGCTGAGTTGCATCCAAAGAACACCATACCTACTGTAAAGCATGGGGGTGGAAACATCATGCTTTGGGGCTGTTTTTCTGCAAAGGGACCAGGATGACTGATCCGTGTAAAGGAAAGAATGAATGGGGCCATGTATCGTGAGATTTTCAGTGAAAACGTCCTTCCATCAGCAAGGGCATTGAAGATTAAACGTGGGTGGGTCTTTCAGCATGACAATGATCCCAAACACACCGCCCGGGCAACGAAGGAGTGGCTTCGTAAGAAGCATTTCAAGGTCCTGGAGTGGCCTAGCCAGTCACCAGATCTCAACCCCATAGAAAATCTTTGGAGGGAGTTGAAAGTCTGTGTTGCCCAGCGACAGCCCCAAAACATCACTGCTCTAGAGGAGATCTGCATGGAGGAATGGGCCAAAATACCAGCAACAATGTGTGAAAACCTTGTGAAGACTTACAGAAAACGTTTGACCTCTGTCATTGCCAACAAAGGGTATATAACAAAGTATTGAGATGAACTTTTGTTATTGACCAAATACTTATTTTCCACCATAATACAGTTAGCTAAATCCTGATTAAATACATTCTTTTTGCCTGAGAAATATGTTCTTGACAAGCAGAAAACTAAATCCTGAAGAAGTTGAAAAATGTTTTTTTATTTAAATAACCGCATCTATAATAATCCCACAATGTAGTCTTTGTAAATAATTTTTTGCACTTCATCTCTGGTGAAAATTATATTAGTGACTTATCTAAAAGCTACTTAATTGAAAACTATTTCACTACTATTACAGGATTGTGCGGTTCTCCCGCCTAGTCAACATAAGACAACACGCCCCGACTAAGTCATGAAAGAAAAAAGCATCGGCAAAATAACTCAAATGTAAACATACATTTACATTTGAATTCACAAAAATGTACTTGATAGGTATTAAAGGGACACAACTTCCATACATTTCAAGAACCTTTAAAAAAATAACCAGTATTGACAGGGAAATACCTACAAGTCATTTTCCAAAAATGCATAGTTAAAGAGTAAGAGAGATACACAAAAAAACTCAAAAAAGTAACATAGAATAAGTATAAAATGAAGTGATGACAACTGCTTGACTTTAAACAGAGATGTGGTGGTCAACAAGGTAGCTGAACTTGATGTTCATATGTAAGTCGGGGTAAGGTGACTAGGCAGAAAAGATAAGATAGCAGCAGCAGTGTATTTGTTGAGAGACAGAGAGACACAGAGACTGACTTGAGCGTGTGTGAGGTATAAGTATGCTTATGTGTTTTTGTTCCTAATGAAAAGGCATGTTTATGTGTCAGTAGAAGCTGTACAAGGTCCTCTAAGTTCTAGACATTGCTAACGCATGCCATGCCTGCAATGCGGTAGTAAAGAGGGTGGATGGAGTCTTTCATTATTTTTAGGCCCTTCCTCTGAGACCGCCTGATGTAGAGCTCCTGAAAGGCAGATTATCCTGAGTTCCATTCAAACTCAGTGATTCTCTAGAAGAACCTTAGTAATAGAGTTGAACCAAAACTCCCACTCATGATTACATTTAACAGTTTAACCTTAACCCCAATTTCATGAATTACATTTTCAACCTATCTGTACTATCACCCACTTACCATTAAGAAGCTTAATTTACCACATAACTTGTGGAGAGACAAGAATATTTACTGTATTTTGTTGTAACTATGCTGCATGAATTCGGAGTATGTTGATATTTTTATTAGAAAGAAAACTACATTTCCTTATTTATTTGCTTAAAGCAAATGTCTAAATTAACCTAGCTCTCCGCTAGTTTTCATCTGACAGACCATCTTATGAAGTTTGAAATTTACTTTTTATATCTGACATTATGAAAAAATTATCTCTGAGAAAAAGGCTTTCTGGGAGACACAAAAGGAGAAAAATAAGAAGAACTGCAAAGAGTTCATTCATTCATCCGATGATAAGATCCTTTCAGCAGGAGAATGGCCTTGCTTTTCCAGAACCAGTTTGCTCCTAAAGCAAAGGAAACTCAAACGTGTTGCGCGTACTGCTTGTATACACTCAGTCTTCTATCTGCCTGGCTGAACCACACGGTCGGTCTGTCTGTCTTCCGGCACTTATCCCTTCCACACAGCGTAGCTAGGAAACAGAGCCCGACTCACTGCCCGCATCTCAGTTTTGGTCATTAGGCTTAAAACAATCCCTCACAAATGAACATTTAAAAAAATAATTACAAAAATACTAATAGGGCCTATGACTTTCTGTAGCGAGTGGCATGGTGACTAGCAATGTGAAAAGAGCATCAGTGCGTTAGGGATTCCTCAGTGGTTATATTGCTGAATTGTTAGCCAATTGCCCTGAAGAGCCTGGGAGACGTGGAGCTGACGTTTAGAATCAGCACCTTTTCCAACTCATTTGGCAATATAAGAGTGTTAGCTAAAGCCGGGTTAACAGCGCAGAAAAGGATGCAGGTGGAAAGATACAAGTTTATGTGCGTGTGTGTGTGCTGTCTAGGTCAGTGAGCAAGTGTACCAATAACATAATATCATCCCAGAATGTGTTGGGTCAATGTCATAATCATGTTGACATTACGCCCAGATAACGACCAATCGGTTTCAATTTCACTGGATCCCGACTCGGACCTGGCAAGACTCACATCCACGGTGTTCAATTATCAGGGGATTCAAACATCATCTAACCTAAAAGCAATGACCTTTCTAACGTGTCATCAACCATGTGTCACCTGAAGAAACGGCAGTGTTCCATTCAGTGACCTTTTCTTGTGTGTCAAATTTATACATGCATATAGAGGACATTAACAATAATGTAAACCTTCCACTGTCATTAAACCGACAGGCCAATCAGGACATGGTGTGTTGGTGACATTTTCTGCTGTTCTTTTCAAAAGGACATTCGAATAAACGAGCTATGGTCTGCGCTTTGCCTTAAATGTTTCCTGTCATTAGATCAACTGTACCTGTTGCTATGCCAGAATTTGTAGCTCTGAATCTAGGTTTGTTTTTTGCTATTAAGTGCCACGTACCACTGTAATATCCCTGCTGTATTGGACATCCTGTCCATTGAAACGCACAGCCTTTTACCAGCCATGTTGCTATTTCCGCCTAAGTGTCCAAATCGCTGGGAATGAATGATTTCAGTGCCAATTAAGTTACATTCATTCAGAACCTGACAACCTGACATTACGTAACAAAGGATTTGGATTTCTACACGTGCACACACACACACACACACACCTACACACACCTACACACACCTACACACACCTACACACACCTACACACACCTACACACACCTACACACACACACTCTCTCTCAACCCACAAGTAAGCGAAAGCAGTGGTTTCTTACTTGCCTCCCAGGCGGGGAAAGGCAGGCAATAAATTATCTTTTAGCCTGGCTGTCACTTGGCACAAACAGAATTCAATGCAACCTGATGCTTTTTCACGGCAGCAAGGACACCATACGTGTGATTGCTTGGGTATGAGCCATTAAATCCAAGGAATACCCTTGACTGTAAGGAGTTGGACCTGTGGCCGAAACGCATCCGGTTTCATTTCATCTGGTAATGGGCTGACAGATTCCCATCTAGTCGTTCACCTACCATCAGGCTCCTGAGCATTTTAACCCCATCACATTTTGTCTGTTCTGTGGCCCTTTACTGCGGCTCAAGCCTGAGCCTGTAGTGGCTGTTCACGTGGGCGTGCTTTCTTCAAGGGTAAAACAGAAGAAACATTTCCGATGTTCTCTGTAACTAAAGGACAAAGGAGTTTTATTATATTACGCTGATGGGAGATGGAGAGAGGGTTATAAAACTGTTTCTATAACACTGATTATATGTGTCTTAAGGTTGTTTTAGATTTATTATTGATCACACGCACACAGGACACACATAGCAAAGCACACAACAAAATTCTTACTCGCAGGTTCCTGCTCGACCACGCAAAATATTTACAGAATAATACCCGTAGCTATTCATAAATTATAATAATCATTAATTTGAATAACCACAGAACGCAGTACCAATACAAATAAACAATTTTAAAGTATTTTTTAAGCACTTTTAAAGTGTGTGTGTGTGTGTGCGCTCATGCATGCTTGTCTGTGTGTTGGTATGGTTGGGTATTTCAGTGACTCCATGATGAACAGCAGAATTAGTAAAGGTGTTGAGAACCGGTCCTGTTACCTGAAATCTGACAGCTTTCAGACAGAATCCTCATATAGAATGAGACCTTAAGGGTCCATTCAGTCCACGCAGGTGAGATGAATGAGGGCTCCTTGATTATGCTTCAGGCTCGGTTTCTGATAGATGTCAAATCCAATGCCATATGGAACATGACTTGTTGACAGAATTGGTAGACTAACAGTGGGATGGTTTGTGTCCTGGCCACCGTGATGCGCTGGGCTGTCTTCATCATCCACTGGAAGGATTGACAAATGTATTAAAAGTCGCTGTTGAACCCTTCTTGACAAGAATGCTGGTGTGGATGTTCCATTACATGAAGCTAAGTGAAGATAAAGGAACTAAAAGAAACTGCTCTCCCTCGCTCCCTCTACTGCATCCCTGTTGATGTGGATTGGGATATGTTTCCTCTACTGGAAAAACGGTGCTAAATCAATGCCACCCACTCCCAGACAAACTGGCTTCTCTCAAGCACTAGTCCACTGTAAGAGGAAGGACACTGGACTGCCCGTGTAAAATTTCCTACGGACGCAGTTAATTAACCCCACCAAAAATTACATAAGTAATTTAGTCAGTGCATATAAAGGGCAAAAAAAAATGATAATGGCTGATAACTACCACAGTAATGTCTGATGACGGGGAAAGGTCTCTTCTGACTGGGTTGTTTTTAAATGCAGCTTTTTGTACATTACCCATATCCATTATTGACTTAACAGCCAATTAAAGAACAGGTTATTACTGAACAAACACAGTTTGTCACCACGCAAAACAAATTTGATAATATGTTCAGACATTTGTTGTTGGGAAATTAGACTTTGAGATTACCTGACTGCCCACATGGGCAGTCTAACTATTCACAATACGTTAAAGTGACCAATGTCCACTTGTCATGGTGCGGTGAGCAGCAGCGCCACCGTGCCATATATTCTCAAGTTCCCATATCACACGAACACATCCCAGACTGTCACATGTCTCCAATCTTTCACACCAGGTCCCAATTTGTATCGTTTGTATGTGTTTAAATGTTTCCCCTCTGCTCCCCACATGGTGGATCATTGTGGACTCTGAAACGGTCCTTGTCGGTGCAGTTCATCCATCGCAATAAAACTGTTAACAGTTTTACTTTAGGCTTTCTATAATGTAGCTACTGAAGCTTGTAGCCAGCAAAGTTTTAACCTATCCTGGAAAAATCCTAATGTCTACTTTGGCTCAAGTTATTCAACAATGGGTAGTCAACCACTATGCTATTTAACAGTAAGTCCCATAGGCCCATAGGCTTAAATTCTCTCATGTAGTAGCAATCCCTAAATGTCATATAATCTTAAAATGTTTTCTGAATTGTTTGTCCATAAGTAGGAATATAAGTTCACCATTGTGAAATCAGACTTTCACAAAATAAGAACTGCCCTAGTGAAGAGCCTTGGTAGAGCGGAAATCTGATCTGAAAAACTCTGACCCTACAATCAAATGGAGTAGCAGACAATTAAAGTGCTATATCTGAAGCAGTGTTTGCTGAACTCTTTATATACTGGTTTTCACAAAAAGCTGAGGATGAGGAAGGGTTAGTGTATAGAAAATGTATGGGTAAATAGAGGAAGCTATAGTGACATTTGACTATGCACTGCATATCATCAAGCTAAAGGTCAAAGGTCAGTAAAAGGTAAATGCCTTAAGGAGGACAGGCTGAGGGTGGAATGGACACCGTGTTCTTCTGGGCGATGCAGAGACAGATATGAGCAGAAAGATAGACATGATATGATAAGAGAGACAGACATATATGAGAAGAGAGACAGACAGATAAGAGAAGAGAGACAGACATATATGAGAAGAGAGACAGAGAGATATGATAAGAGAGACAGAGAGATATGATAAGAGAGACAGAGAGATATGAGAAGAGAGAGAGACAGATATGAGGAGAATGAATGACAGATTTGAGAAGAAACAGAGAGATATGAAAAGATAGACAGATATGAGAGACAGACAGATATGACATATGAGACAGACAGATATAATAAGAGAGACATAGATATAAGAGAGACAGACAGATATGAGAAGAAAGACAGACAGATATGAGAAGAGACAGACAGATATGAGAAGAAAGACAGACAGATATGAGAAGAGACAGACAGATATGAGAAGAAAGACAGACAGATATGAGAAGAGAGACAGAGAAACTGACATGCTTATGAAAAGAGAGACAGAGAGAAAACCAGACCATCTAAACACCAGATATGTTCAAGGGAATGTAAACAGGTGTTAAAAATAACTGCACACACTAATTCATATGGCTTGGTTCAGGACATTGGACATATTGGAATTCGATACATTAGTTAGCACCCACTCATAAAGGGCCAATCCTGATCCGCAACATCCTTTTTTTATAATAAATAAATGATATGCACATACTGATTCTGGAACAATTTAACATGCCTCATGAGCATGAGGTCTCCCATATGAAAACAAAATAAGCTTATAGAAGTAAATGTAAAAACAGTAAAAACACAAAGCATCATTCAAACTAACATTATTATGTAATGGATAGTCCTTGCGTCCATTGCTCCTTCTATGAGTTTGACAGTGGCTAAATTTTCCCAGCCCTATCCCACAGCTTTTCACTAAATTAGTGGCAGGAAAAGGTGTTGCTTACAGTTTCAAATGCAATGGCGGATAAAGCATTTTCTTTCAGGGGACCAGGTTATACTATGTTGGTGGGGGGTTCTCTCTAGTTACCCAGACGTCTGTTAAACCCCTGTTAAAACACACAGACTGATCTAAAAAGACAACTTGATCCAACCACTATAAAACAAGATAGTGCTTCATCTAAGGTAGAAAATCTGACAGTCTTTACAACATGCACCTCTATGTCCACAATCTGTTCACAAAAAAACAACATTCAGGCAAACAAGAATTCAGTCAATAGTAATAGGGTTTATAGTACCCAAACCTTTTAGTGAATACACTGTCCATGGGAAAATGATGCTCAGTTAAAACCTCTATGCAGGTTTGATTAAATGGAGCCTTAAGAACATTATCCCGACCTATTCTCCTTTGAAGTGTGATAGCCGTTCTCTGCCTGAGGTCGACTCTCAGTCTCAACCAGATTAGCCAGGATCCAGTCGTTTATTACCTCAGGCTAATGATGCTAATCTCCTGTAATACCCTCACAACCACAGCATCAGCTGTTAGTCATGTCAGATTAGGATTGGCTGAGAGTAAATATAGATGACTTGGTTGGGTTTCAGTTACCCCTCCCAAGCCAAAGACACACATGGACGATGGTATCACTATACTTCTCAAGAATAACTGATTTCCATTTAAAAATAAAAAAGCTTAGCACAAACAAATTGACGTAACACCACCAAATATTGTCCTAACCTTAAATCTAAACCAGACCTTAAATCTAAACCAGACCTTAAATCTAAACCAGACCTTAAATCTATATCTCACCGTAAATCTAAAACTGGGTTACTTTAGTTGAGGACCGCAGGTAAAACATGCACACTACTTGTTGTATTTGTTGAGAAGGGGAAAAAACTATTCTGGAAACAGATTAGGCTTCTCTATTCAGCAGTAGGCTTTTGCTTTCCCAAGGTTTTCCCTGTAATTACATTTAGAAATGTGGGAAAGAAAAACCTGACAGCCAAAACCGACAATAGAAATACAACAGCATCTGGTCTTTCATCCAGGAATTGACCAGCATCCACAGTGCTTATCGTCAGAGGCAGTGGGCTGTAGGGAGCCATGATGTCTCCTTAAGACCAACCCTTCCATGGATGATATCAGGGTTATTCGATTCTTACACTACGAGGGGCAGAGCCTGCTGTTTTTCTGATCACATCACTAATTGCGTCCCGAGTTTGAAAATGTCTCTGATTATGGGGTTCAAGGTTCAATACCCCTGGATTATACTGTATGTCTATGGTCACTAAGCAACAAGCGGTGCTTCCCCATCAACTGAGAAAATTGTGAGAGGGAACGGCATCCTGGGGACTGAGGGGTGAGTAGGGGAAAGATAATTCCATTCACCTGTTGTCCTTAATCCCTTTCTGTTCTATGGCTGGATGGTCAAACAACCTGCTATGGAGAGAGGACGAAATGACCCTCACCAGAAAACGAATGGTTTTGAAATGCATTGCCTTAGCAATAGCCTTAGGATCTCCTCTCTCCCCCGTTGTTGAGTCACAGAAAGGTTGGGAAACAACCACTGGTTATTCGCCAGGGTTTGTTTTATGTTACTATTTACTATTGTTTCACATCTCTACCTACACTGTCACTAATTGTTTAGTTTTGGATTGTGCCCGTTTGGGGAAAAGCTTAATTCTTACCTTAGGTCTCCATTTCAACATTCCTGTTACATTTTTGTTGTGGGTAAAACCAACCTTTACAATCATTAAAATGTATTTATCTGGGCAATGGATACATGCTCCTCAAAGCATTACATAACGTTAGAAATACACTGGTTCTGTGAAATTTGTATGATCAAGTTTATTTATTATTAGAAAATTATTCATGGCCTTTTTCCAAGGGAGTAAATAAGTCTGGATGGTCCTGTATTTGTTGTGGGGCTGGTTCAACTGCCAGTTCTAATGCCACCATACATCCCAGAAGACGTCTCTAAATTCTTCCATGTTTTAATGGTTGTTGCTCCCCATAACATATTGTCTGCATCTTCAGGGTCTGCCTCTCCTGGAATTAGCCCAGCCTTGCTACAAACTGTAAACATACCCCAGTGATGGTCTTTGAAGGGTTTCCACTGAGGGCTCTGAAATGGTGTGTTTACAGTCCAGTATACAGCATCTTGTATGTGTGTGTACACTAAGATTCCTCAGACCCTGTGTGGCCATTGCCTGTTACAGTCCGCACGGGCTAGAGAGCAAGAGCTCCAAACAGCGGGGTCAATAGGTACACCTCCCAGACATTCACACAAACACACAAAACGCACCGTGCTCTCACTTACAGGCGCGTGTTTATACAAACGTACACACACGCATGTGCACGCACACACACACACGCGCACGCACGCTCATGCACAGACACAACATACAGCTTTGGCATTGGATTGCACTGTTGATATTCTCAGTCGGACTCTCAGAATGACAGTATAGGGTGGCTCTAAACATTATAGGTTACTTTACTTTGTAATCTTGAGACAAGACACTTTTCACAACATTCTGTCCAGTCTGGCGGACTTGCAGATTATCTGGAATAAATAGCACTGAATGTTTATGTTTGCTTTCATACAGGCCTGATAAACGATCGACAACGTACTAGATTCCTATGTGCCTTCATGTTGTGCCAACCTGACATTGCAGATTGAACGTGTGTTATTGACTAGCAGTTTTTTCCCAACATTTCATTATGCTAGTTCAACAGCATGTTCAGCTACCCACCATTACATCCCAGAAGGCTTTCAATTCTTCCATGTTTTAATTGTTGTTGCTCCCCATAACATATTGTCTGTATCTTCAGGGTCTGCCTCTCCTGGAATTGGAAACTGTAAACATACCCCAGTGATGGTCTTTGGAGGGCTTACTCTGAGGGCTCTGAAATGGTAGTGTGTTTACAGTCCAGTATACAGTATCGTGTGTGTGTGTGTGTGTGTGTGTGTGTGTGTGTGTACACTAAGACTTCCCATACCCTGTGAAGTCTGTTATAGACTCCATGGCTAAAGTGCAAGAGCTCTAAAACAGCAGGATCAATAGACATAGCCCAGACATTCACATGAATACACACACACAAACACAAACACGCATCCGCACACAAATAGACACTCTCTCTCGCTCTCTCTCTAATTACCCTGGTCGGGCCTTAAAACACAAGGAAACATCTCCAAAAGCGTCCTATCTGCTTATTATGCAGTCTGCTAACTAGTAACAATACGTTTTACAGGAGAAAACCCTTGATTTCCAGGAAAACCCAAAAAGATCTTGCAGCTAAAAGACACGTCTGGTGAATACATTTAACGGGTAGAGAAGACTAAACAACCAAGAACAGATTGAGAACTCCTGAGAGCTATAACGGAGGCTGCGAGCTAGGACTGAGGAAGAGAGCTAGGATTGAGGCACAGAGTTAGGACGGAGGCAGAGAGAGGCTGATGAAAAGGTTGTTTGCTTTCACTATCAGCAGCTGTTCTCTGTGTACAGATGTTTCACGGTTGATGCGGAGCACTGAGCCAGCTGGCTGTAACATGGCCTTGTTTGGGCAACCAATCAAACAAATACACTTGGTGTCTGCATCCCAAATGGTGCCCAATTCTACATAGGGCTTGGATCAAAAGTAGTGCACTATGTATGGAATGAATCCTAATTTTTGAATCCTAAAACCATATTAACCTATGTTTAATGGCCAGTTGTAATCTACTGAAGATACTAATCAGAAGTTCCTGTAAACTGGAAGAAACACAAATTGATTGCGATAAAACTGTTGGCAGCCTGCTACCAGCCTAAGTAAGATAAAGAGTGATTAAAACAGTCACTGTAACCAAATTATTTATGATACCTGCAGTTCCAAAGTACTCCGTACCACAGAATGCTCCCTGTGGTGACAAAATTGAAGTATCAGCTTAAATCTTTTAATTCTTATGGTGAAAATAGTTCAAAAAGACCATATTCAGCATGTGTATCCATCAATGCCGGGACATTGTTATAAATTTTGTTAAAACTTGTGATAACATTTAAGTGGTTAAAAGGTTTATTGTTAAAATTAAGCTTTTCAGATATCTACTATGCCTAGTGCTCTGATTGCATACTGAGATACTAGGGACTTCATCACATTACTTTTACAGTAGCGTTAATGGATCACTTTCCACGGAGGGCCATGAGTCTGCAGATTTTTGGGTTTTCCTTTAAATTGGTTCCCAGTTCAGACCTAAACAACCAGGTGGGGGTAGAAACGAACCAATTGGTGACCTAATTAGTCAATTAAGTACAAGGTGAGAGCAAAAACCTGCAGACACTCGGCCCTCCGTGTAACCGTTTTGAGACCTCTGCTTTAGGGTGTTGCAAGGAAAGGCTGAGCCACCATGTATTCTTGAACGTAGTTCACTATTTCAGGTATTGCCTAGATGGCGCCAAATATCAAGTAATATAGTCACTAAATCACTGTCATCAAGGTGATGCCTCAGGGCTAGAAAAAGGCAGATTGGGCCAGATAAAAAGAGCAAGCATGGCTGTGTTACCAATTGTAGCAAACAAATTAGAAACCCAAGACTGTTTTAGGGGAATTTGGAATCAATGGTGGCTTCGCAATCCTGGCCTGGCCTCGCCAGCCCAGATCTAGGACGTGCCATCTACTGAGGTTCAGGACCTTGGACAGAGTGTGCCTGGTGCAGGCACGAGAGGTGGGCATGAGAGGCGGGCATGTCTGCTTTCCAGCACATTAGAGACCGACCCGCCCCAGCCTTCCACACCTGCCTCCCGTCAACGGTAATGGGGCAGGGTACAAAAGGTGGAGAGAGGAAGCACAGGACTAGCATGGGGTTTAGCTATTTTTACTGACACTCCCCCTGTGGCAGACTGCAGACACCAACGCCTATCTCACCCCTCACCTGTCAAACGCCTACATTTGCGCTCGGTTTCATGTTTTAAGTTTTCCTTGTGGCCCCTTTGGGCTGAAAAACGTCATGAACCTGTTTCTCGAAACAGTCTCCTACATTGACTGGGAGGAATTTTTACTCACACTATGTACAGTACTGCTTCCACTGTCATGTTCAATGGCTCTTTTGCATCCACAGGTTTTCAATATAATAGTATTTACACCTGGACTCATTGCAGATCATTTCAGAACAGTCTGGCGTTCTGTATCAACCGTTCCTGGGTGCTTTTGGACGTGTATTTGGAGTCACTGTCCCGCTGGAAGACCCATGACCTTTGACACAGAGCCTGCTTACTTACATCTTACATCTTGCTATTCTCCAGATTTCATGATGCCATGCACAAGTTCAAGACACCCCAGAGGCAGTAAAGCAGCTCCAAAACAACCCTGAACCTCCTCAACATTTAACTATGGAGAAGGTGTACTTTTCTTTGAATGATAAATAATGTTTTCTGTGAATAAACATTTTGTTCTTTTCCAAAATGTATAATTTGATGGTTATGCTCAAGTGTGTTTTGACAAATTGCAGTCTGACATGTCTATCAACAGTGGGGACCTCACGGGTCTCCTACTATACAAGCCCCATATCATTGAGTTAGGGACAGATCAGCTCAGTAAACGTCAGCATTGTCAGTTAATCAAGGTGTTTTATCACCATTCTTCACTGTGATCTTCCATTAAGTTCTCTTGTGACCACATCCAGTGTGGCCAACCTCATGGTAGCTAGGGAGATTGGCTACAGTGACATGGGCCTTAAACCTCTGGATAACATAACATACTTATAGATTAGAAAACAGGAACATCTTGACCTGTAGCATTGCAATTGTCCTTGTTTGGTTATAACCTTGTGTCTGACTACCTCAGACCATTCTGTTTCTTTTTTTCTCCATTATGATTGCAGCACACAGTGAGAAACCAGGAGAATGTGTCCTCTTATCTATTCAAATTGTTTGAATGAGTGATTTCCATATCGTATTCCATAAGAATTCCATCAAGTTCTGAAGAGAAAGTCTTCAAAGTCTTTTTTTATATGATTTTCTTAACCTTTTAAAGATACGTGACAATGAAATTACTTTTTTAATTACTTCTAACTCCTAGATGGTGCCAACAAAATGTCTGTGCCATTTTAGGATTTCTTTGGGGAATAAGTTAGTACATCATTTAGATTTATTGGTGTTATTTAACTACAAACCAAAGAAATACAGATGTGGATACCAACATATTTACAGTTTTTCAAGAACTGTACTATTTGAATTAAGTTTGAGTATATTCTTAAGCGTGAGTATATATTAAGTGTGAGTATATTCTTAAGCGTGAGCATATATTAATTGTGATTGTGATAATTCTTGCCATGACTGGACAAAAACTAGGGTCAGGTTTTAATTATGGACTCTTCTGGCAACATCCTCAAGTTAGAAATGTGTTAATTGGTGCATCCTTTCTATAAACACCACTCTTAACAGATCAAAAGGTAGTCAAACATGTCAGAATGTTGTATTTCGAAGGCTAAACCTCTGCTATTGATTTACCAAAGGTAGCTGACGCAAACTGTCCAATTGTCCAATGCTCTCATTCAAATAAAACACTCCATGATCTTTATCACGCTAGCTACTTTTTTGTCCTACTTAAGATAATTGTGTAGGAAGTGATGTTTCTCTCTGTGCCAAAACAGATGGTCATTGACTAGGCTCTGGTTTCACTGTTGCCTAGGGTCAGGTTATCCAGATTAACTACCGTTTGAGAGGCGTTGATAGTGCTTTCCTCTCCTTTAAAAAAAAAAATGCTACACCCGTTTAATAGTCATCAACAGGTCAGCAGAGACCCCTAACCTTTACAGCTGAATCCATATGGGAGCGCTCCAGGTTTATGCTCTCACAATCCATCGACACTCCGGGTAGAGGGGGAGGAGGACGGAAGGAGAAGGAGAGATGAGGAAAAAGGAAGCAACGAAAGTTGAAAGCCTCCCTCCGTAGAGAGCAGCCAATCCACAAGCAGACAGCGTCACAGAGAGAGACGTCGTACCAGAGCGCTCCCGACCAGAACACCGAACAATCTAGGATATTGGAGGACAGACTCATGGAAAGTGACCAAATATTCTGGATCACTCAATACGGACTGACCAAACATTGTGTAAGGAAACACATTTCCACACCAGAGGCCAGGTCAGAGCTGCTCACTTTAACCCAATTCCAGTCCACTTGAGTAGCAGCCAGTGAATTGCAAGGACATGGCTCCACTCTGGGTCATGCCTCTCTGTAACTCTGTGTTCTGAACTCCGAGACTGGGAGCACAGTTTCACAAACAATGCGGTCCCTTAGATTGCAGCACCAGATTAATTATACCAGAACAGTTGCGGCTCTGGTTCTCCTCTTCGTAGTCATATTTAGTATACCATGTTTTTACATATCATTATTTATTATTTTACAGTAGTTACTGAATCTACATGTAAAGTACCAGTCAAAGGTTTAGACACACCTACTCCTTCTAAGTGTTGAACAAATAAAAATAAGTATATATTTTAGATTATTAAAAGTAGCCACCTTTTGCCTTGATGACAGCTTTTGACACTCTTGGCATTCTCTCCACCAGCTGTCTGTCTCCTGACCCACCATGTCCCAGGCCCAAGTTTCATGCTGCTATAGTATTGTGCACTGGGACTTGGGTCAGTCTGTTGTGTTTTAATCCCAGATGTTTATGTTGCATTAGTTTATGTGTGGGAGACAAGGGTCAGTCAGAAAATATGCATCTGACTACGTATCCAAACTAAGCTCTCTAACTTTCCTGTTGTCCTGTTTAACATGCATCACATGTTATTGAACAGATATTGAATGAATGTCTTCCCATGCTCCCCCATGTAGCCCTGCATGTCTGTCTGTTCCTCCCTGTGTTTCTCGGTCTCTCTTTCCATCCATCTATCCATGGACTTTGTCAAAGCCTAGTCCAATACACTGTATGTACCTTCACCTTCAATATCGATCTGGAGCTGTTTGACCCTCTGGAAAGGGAAAGACTGCTGTTTGCTTAACCACCCACTTTTCCCATTTGTGCAAATGCAGTACACTCCAACTGATGTCTGATGTAACATTTGACACCAAATGTCAATGCCCCATACCATGAATATTGAATCAAACAAGAAAATGCATTGATTTACGTGTGCACATTTTAAAGCCAAAAAGAGCAGTATGTCTGACTGAGAAAAAACAGACCTACGTCCACGTGAGATGAAGTCGGCTTCATGAAGTGAAATACAGCATGAGTATCACCTCGCGCTCTAAAGCAGTAACAGTGACCTGAGACCAACAGGAGAGTGAAGGAAGCCTGATGATGTCATAAAGCATACCTGATGACATCATGAAGCCAGGATCCATCAGTGAGGCTGATCTCACAGCCGACAGCCAACCCAGGGACGGGAAGAGGAGGAGGAGGAAGGATGAACAGGCCATGACGGGGGCTTCCCTTTGCTGGAGGGGGGGAGAGGGAGAGAGTGCATGAGCGATGTGACCCAATGTCATCTCAGTGGGAAAAACTGAGCCAATAGCTCTACCCTGCACACACTTTCATGCTGTCCCTACCCATCTCTATCTCGCTTTCCACATCCCCCACTTCTCTGCCCTGGTAGGACAAACTGTAACTGCAGTTTATTTTCAGCTGGCCGATGTGAAACCTAACCCCGGACAGCGCATAATTAACAACCTAACCGCACCGAAGACTCTTCACACTATCGTGCACAAGATATATGTTCCCAAGCTTTAAGCCCGTCAGCCTTAATGCCAGACTATATGCCAGGCTATATGCCAGGCTACATGGCTGTCAGCCAGGTAACTGAAACTGGTCAAAGGTGATACTGGGGTAAATTATTGGGACATTACACTTTCATCATGGTAAGGATTGTTCTGCTCTCAGTCTGACTGGGATATTTTGATACGTCGTGGCACGCCTACGCAAACATCAAAACAATACATTTCATGTTTCAATCTCACTCCATCGCAGAGCTACAGCAAACATCTCATCCCCCACGAGTTACGCAGCGCACCCATTAGGTCGATACTGCATGCGCCTGATGAATTTAAGCTGATTACTACAGCCGCCACCAGGACCGGTTCAAGGCATTAACGGCCACTTAGGGCCCCGATTGCTAGGGAAGAGCGGGCCCCAAATAAAATTTTGCTTAGGGCCCCCAAAAGGCTAGAGCAGTCACTGGCTGCCGTCAGTAGTGCCAATCATTGTAATTTCGTAATATGCTGGGTCACTGGGGAAGCACGGAACATTCCAGCTCTACTCAAATTGAACCAGTGGCGTCTGAGTGGAACCCCAACACAGGGATACAGGCTGATCCATACTTGAAGGGGACAATTGAGCGGAGCACAAAAGGCATATCCTTAGAGACAATAAGTACATTCAGTATGACCGCAGCACATTCTGAAGGTAACCTCAATAAGTTTCCGGTAATCCCGTGCAGACCTCCTAAGACTAAAATAGCACTGTTGGTGACAAAGAAACACAGTAACAGGTCACCAAGTTAGGGTGAAAGATTATGTGTCCAGTCCAGTGTCTATAAATAGGCCAACCTCTCTGTGTCTGTCCATCGTTCTCCGCTATATATCTCTGGGACTCACTATTTACCCACCAACTATGTGACTCGAGCTATGCAAGATGGTATTTGTGTCAGTATTATCCGGTTCAAAAATGACCTGGCCAAGAGTTCTTTATTTCATGACAAAACGACTCGTGACAAACAATTCCAGTCGAGGCAGTCCAGTCGAAGCAGCAAGGACTAGAAATTCCAACCGATTGGAGATCAACTGATATAGATACTGTAGTGCAGATCTGATTGCATGAGATATCAATTTGATGTACTGTTTTAATGTCTTGGATATGTGACATGAAGTGTCAAACCGTGCACTTGCATGATATTTCACAGGTTATTTCCAAAGAGCAGCATACGGGCTCAATTATATCTGTCGAAACACAATTTCCTATAAAGCAAAGCATATACCTGTCGTAGTATAAGTCTCTGTGTGTGTGTGTGTGTGTGTTTTACAGGCCAGCAGGCCAACATATAAATGTCAGGGATTCTAAAATAAAGAGTCTGACAAGAGGGATTCTTCTTTGGCCTTAGAATATGGTTCAGTCTGAAATCAATTACACCCCTCCCCTACCATATATCCCCACTCTCTCGGTCTCACCCTCTATGTACTGTAGATCATTCTCTCTCTTCCGTCACCTCATTTCCAAACAGAATTCTATTTAATCTGGGAAACCAAACCACTAGAGCAAAACTGTAAACAAAATCAAACCATCCATTCTCGGTCTTTCCCTATTCTGTCTCTCTTTCTCCCATTCTTCTATCCTTTTTCCTTTCTCAAAAATCTCCATTCGAGTGGCTCGATTCAAAATTTAGCTGAAATATTTTTATGCTTTCCAATAATGTTGCTGTTTAATGTCTCCCTCTTTTCTCCATAAAAGACCAAACAGCTTGGTCTAAGGGATAGGGCTGAGAGAATGGGCATGTGCATCAAGTTTAGCGCAACAGCTCACTTGAGATGTCACAAACTGGGCATTTTTGATACAAACACAAATGGTTGGAACATAGTCAAGGAGGGCAGTGATGTGCATTGCAAAGCAGAGGACTGAGAGTTATTGCCCAGTGTGGGGCAGGAGAACTGTCATTGAAAGAAGCTAAACTCTTCAAGATAGCATGCTGACATCGGATTTACGGACACAAACACTCTGAATTCAGCTGTCCAACAGCCTCTCCAGAGAAAAAAAGCCCCCGAGACGTCTTGTCTCATAACCCACCAACAAAAAACTGTTGATTCATGACAGATTTATAAACATAACCTACAGAATGTTTTAGGAGAGCTTTAGTATTATATTTTTCAGCAAATATTCCACAATGTGATTTACAATAATGAAGCAAGGATGTCATAACGTACAACTTAGCTATATTAAAATGTAACTTTATTTACCCCATGCTCTAATCAACCAAAAAGCATCATACTTTGTTGTTGAAGCCCAAAAGCAAGAATTACACAACAGCACTACCTTAACTGAAACCTGAAAGGAAATGTTCCATTTATTGATTGGGGCTTTCATCTAGCTAGTGAGCCTGAGTGGAGAATGTTTTGGATATTTTGCCTTGGTTCTAATGTCTTCCGGGTTAGGAGCAGAAATTGAGTACCAAAATGTCTGTAATCCTAAAACTGACCTCATAAAAGCAATCCCAACTGTATGTAGCAGAACGGTAGAGCAGCGGATCAAGTGTATCTCCCTTGAGAAAACCCTTCTTCTACTTTCTGACAATTAAAATGTCTCCTCATTAAAGACAATATATCTGGCTGTCCTTATCAGGCTTTTCCCCGTTAAACCTACTTAATGGTTTGGAAACGTCCCGGAAGAATAGCGTTGCCAAACATAGGGCATCAGATGCTGTTGTTTTAGTAACAATGTTAATTATATAGAATTGGACTTTTCTACTTTTCAGTCACCTTTATTTGCTATATAGCTTCACCACATCTCTGGACTCGTTTAGGCCTGAAAATGCCACACTCAAACTTACTTGGCTAGCTCGCTACGAGGCAAACTAGCCACACAATTTCACTGTTGCTTAGGTACAAATACATTTGTTTACTCACATACCTTGTTACGTACTGTCACCACTAATTACTGTGACTTAGTTTGCCAATGCTGCAAGGCTCAAGCTAATGTTGTTAGGTCACAACAAGGCAAGCTAACCAGGCAGTTCTACTTACAATACTGATACCAATAAGCTAACAATATTACCAAATGTACAGGTAATGTTCCTAAAAAAAATGCAACAGACAGCAAATCCAGCTCATAAAGTTCTAAAAGTAAAAGCAATTTCTAGCTATAGGTATTCTGTGGTGGTGTGTTTCACATTCCTATGTGAAAGTGAACAAGGAAAATTGGGCAAACTGACAAGTTACTTGTGTGGAATTTGGATTTGTTAATATCTAGAAACAGTCCACTGCCATACTCCATATTAAGTGACCATCTGCCTTTGCGGATCGGAAAAGATATAGAGACAGCACAGATGAAGAGACAGCACAGATGAAGAGACAGCACAGATGAAGAGACAGCACAGATGAAGAGACAGCACAGATGAAGAGACCGTACAATCGGGGGTAGAGGAGTGTGGAGCTGGCGGAAACGAGTTTCCTGGGGGTTAGAGGAAGTAGCTTGGAATATGGCATGATAAAAAGTGCCTTTATCAGTGAATCGAAAACGGTAACAAGGATGATAGGTACAGTGGGGCAAAAAAGTACTTAAAGTTCCCCCACTTAAAAAGATGAGAGAGGCCTGTAATTTTCATCATAGGTACACTTCAACCATGAGAGACAAAATGAGGAAAAAAAATCCAGAAAATCACATTGTAGGATTTTTAATGAATTTATTGGTAAATTATGGTGGAAATTAAGTATTTGGTCAATAACAAAAGTTCATCTCTAAACTTTGTTATATACCCTTTGTTGGCAATGACAGAGGTCAAACGTTTTCTGTAAGTCTTCACAAGGTTTTCACACACTGTTGCTGGTATTTTGGCCCATTCCTCCATGCAGATCTCCTCTAGAGCAGTGATGTTTTGGGGCTGTCGCTGGGCAACACAGACTTTCAACTCCCTCCAAAGATTTTCTATGGGGTTGAGATCTGGTGACTGGCTAGGCCACTCCAGGACCTTGAAATGCTTCTTACGAAGCCACTCCTTCGTTGCCCGGGCGGTGTGTTTGGGATCATTGTCATGCTGAAAGA
Source organism: Esox lucius (assembly GCF_011004845.1). Taxonomy (NCBI): domain Eukaryota; kingdom Metazoa; phylum Chordata; class Actinopteri; order Esociformes; family Esocidae; genus Esox; species Esox lucius. The sequence continues at coordinate 10,576,391 of NC_047581.1, read as the reverse complement.
CCCAGCCACGTTTAATCTTCAATGCCCTTGCTGATGGAAGGAGGTTTTCACTGAAAATCTCACAATACATGGCCCCATTCATTCTTTCCTTTACACAGATCAGTCGTCCTGGTCCCTTTGCAGAAAAACAGCCCCAAAGCATGATGTTTCCACCACCATGCTTCACAGTAGGTATGGTGTTCTTTGGATGCAACTCAACATTCTTTCTCCTCCAAACACAACAAGTTGAGTCTGACCGTATGACATTCTCCCAATCCTCTTCTGGACCATCCAAATGCTCTCTAGCAAACCTCAAAAGGGCCTGGACATGTACTAGCTTAAGCAGGGGGACACGTCTGGCACTGCAGGATTTGAGTCCCTGGCAGCGTAGTGTGTTACTGATGGTAGCCTTTGTTACTTTGGTCCCAGCTCTTCTTGTGATAATTTTGACCCCACGGGGTGAAATCTTGCGTGAAGCCCCGGATCGAGGGAGATTATTAGTATGTCTTCCATTTTTTTATAATTGCTCCCACAGTTGATTTCTTCACACCAAGCTGCTAACCTATTGCAGATTCAGTCTTCCCAGCCTGGTGCAGGTCTACAATTTTGTTTCTGGTGTCCTTTGACAGCTCTTTGGTCTTGGCCATAGTGGAGTTTGGAGTGTTACTGTTTGAGGTTGTGGACAGTTGTCTTTTATACTGATAACAAGTTCAAACAGGTGCCATTAATACAGGTAACGAGTGGAGGACAGAGGAGCCTCTTAAAGAAGAAGTTACTGGTCTGTGAGAGCCATAAATCTTGCTTGTTTGTAGGTGACCAAATACTTATTTTACAGAGGGATTTACCAATAAATTCATAAAAAATCCTACAATGTGATTTTCTGATTTTTTTTATCCTCATTTTGTCTGTCATAGTTGAAGTGTACCTATGATGAAAATTACAGGCCTCTCATCTTTTTAAGTGGGAGAACTTGCACATTTGGTGGCTGACTAAATAATTTTTAGAAGTCAAAAGGGAGAAGAATTTTGAGAAGAATTTTGCAAATGGGAGAGAGTTAGAGCAAACAAAGACTTTGTCAGCAATGATCTGGGTATTCAGGGAGAGTTGGAGGAGAAAGAAAAAAAAAGGAGACAAAATGGTGATTAGAGACAAGGAATGGAGTTCAATTGACACACAGCATCTAGATGAAGTCAAGAGATTTGCTTCCCTTGTGAGAGGGAGGGGACTGGGAAAGGCTGAAGTCAAAAGAGGAAAGGAGTAGATAGAAACGAATCCAAGGGAGATTGACATCAAGTTGCACAGCAAGTGGTGAGCCAACGTCAGGAAATTAGCTTAAAAAGTCAAAAGAGGACACAGACAGGTGACCAAGGGGGAAGAGAGAAAATCCCCCAGAAATAAGACCTGTTTTTCATGAACTGAAGCCACATGTTCTCGGAATATGGGAAAATGTGTAGACAAAGAGATCCTCAAGAGGGTTACTGTTTTCTTGGATAATCAATTTTGCCATCAGTGCCAAAAAGTCAAGGGCCTGAAGTGCAGCATAGGCAGCAATTAACTCAGCCACACTGAGAGCAGATCGATAGGTCCAAACGCTTTGAGACTTATTTCACATGAGTTGTGAGGGCAAAAGTTTAAAAGGGTTACATTTTTATATACTAAGCCATGGAAAGATACTTCAGTACAAGAATTTGGCCTTCCCTCTTTCTTTGAATAACTTGGTTGGTCCTATGTGCTCCTCCTTTCCTATTTACCACTGTAATTGGGTCCCACAGTCAGGGTGTTGTCTACAATCTCTTCTTCCAGGAGCGAGCAGCGAAATACGTTGTCATGCACTTGGTCATTCATTTCACATTCACATTATAGTCATTTAACAGACAGTGCCTTAGTGAGCGCATACTTTTACAACCTTTGTACGTTTATTTCTATAACCAGACGCCTCTCTCCTGCCCAAGACATTCTAGGGGCTATGGTTCTGCAGGATCCAGTTGTGAACCCATTTAGCACATGGACCACCCGTTATTCTGAGACCAAGACCCTCAAGGCATAGCTTGTGACAGGAAAGAAAAAGATACAACTAAAATGTTTCCCTTCGAGAGCTGGTATGACCAGAATCCCTGGTTCGTCAACGGTGTTCAGGCATGGGATGGCCCAGACAGAAGCAGAGCTTGGTTCAACACTTGAGGAGCGTCGCCTACAGCCAGGTAACAAGCCCTTGCTAGTCCTCCAATGTGCCTGTGGTGCTTCAAAATATTTCCATGGCAGGTCTAGCTACGGACAAGTGTTGAAGTCTAACTTGCCTCTCATTTTTATGAATTCAGTTTGCTACCCAGTGCTTCAACTCCAGGCTACCATTGCAGTCATGGATCAGCTAACCCTTGTCTGTTGCTTAAGTCGACATGTTCCTCTGGGTCATATGTTGGGAGATTCACACAAAATCCCACAGTTAAATACATCAGTCAGAACATCACAAATCAGGGGGTATTCGAATAATCTGACATTTTTGGGTTTCTGTTCTTACTTGAGGGTGACTGGATTCATCAGCTGACACCTAACAGACAAACCTCCAGCCAACCCTCACTCCTTCTCACTCTCCCTCTCATTTCAGTGCGTTTCACTCAACCCCTCTCATTCAGCCAATGCATGCAGACGCTCTGAAAAATGCACTACACAGAACACAAAATGTGTGTGCGCAAAGCATTGTTGAAAGTCTGACATGGATCTAGCTCATCCCTCCTATGTTGTGTATTGCAATGTATTTTGGTTTGCGCTGTGTGTGTGTGCTACTGTAGCCACCATGTCCCAAAATGCAATTTCTTTTGGTTTAGAACTTAGGGTAAAGTTTATCGTTAAGACTAGGGTTTTAGAGTTAAAAGGGACTTTGAAGGGAATCAATGTTAATATGTTGTTATTGTATGTGCATTTGGACACGCCTGCATGTATGCATGCTTTTAAGAGGCCAGAAGAAGGTTCTCCTCAACATCCTACAACAAAACAAATCCTCATTCTCTAAATGGGTCTAAAAGGGTCACTTTCTCTAGTGCTCTCCCTACTCTACCTTACCCCATCCCTCTCCCTCTCTCTTTTCCTCAGACCTCCCGTTTCCACCAGTCTCCCCTCACCCCCGCTTCACCTCCCCCTGACCCCCAACATCAGCTTCCCGGGGTGACAGAGAAGGGTTTAGGGAGAGTGGGGGAAGCGATTGGGAAGGTGATTAGGGGGGTTGTGGGGGCTACTAAGGGGCCACAGCACCACAACAAGATGTTATTGTTCACCCAGATACGCCAGGGATAAGCATAGCAGAGCCTCCCTACCATCTTATTGGCTCACATAACCTCCCTCTCTTTCGATTGGCAGTGACAGGCAGGGGGAGTGGTTCGGACAGGGATAGAAAATTATGAAGAGATTGAGAGAAGGAAAGTGGCATAGGGCAAAGAGATGAACGAGTGAACAAGATTGAGAAGGTGGGGGTATAAAGTGAGAGGGGGAGAATGGCAAGGACATGTACCTACAAGTGTGTTACACTGTTATTAACAGACCAGTAGTTTCTAACTTTTTAAACCTCAGGCTTGTTTGTTTGCTCCTCCACCACCTGTAGCCATACACCAGACCTGTATCTTATATTACCAGTTTAGTACCCAAATCAAAACACGTGGAAACACTGTGCCTGTCAAGAGGAATCTACAAACACATTGACCACAGCGACCTCATATAAAAACATGACTCAGTAGCGCTCAATGTCACCAAAAGCTCAAGTGTGGAATTAGAGACTGTATAATTGAATGGATAAATCCATAGCTGATGTCACACCAATAATTCCAAAGAACAGTTAATGTCGTATTTAAAGTGTGGGAAGACTGTTCTGACTCACAACGATACCAGGTCATTTTGAGCTACACCAGGGGGTGATATTGCAGGCAAGCTCAGTGCTGTCCCCTCGGATAGAGAATCTCCTACTGAAGTCAGTTAAAAAGTTTGTTTTAAGGACATCTGATGTAATTGCAGCAATTCTTTTTTTTGAAGTATTTGTTATTTACTTGAAATTCTTTTTTGATGCTGTTGGGTCGCTGACAGCATTTTTTGTCAGGTCGCTGTTGTCCACCAGAGATTTCTTGCTGATTTTCAGTGTCTATTAAGGGTGATCCTGCTTTCTGGAAATAACAACCTGCAACACCCAGGTCAACCACTATCTGGCCCTCATCATCTAATCGTTTATCCACATTAATCATATTGACTTAACTGGATTTACAATACAAAGGGTTGTAATTCAAATGAATAGTAGCGTTTTGGCATTTGTAGAACAAATCATAGTCAAGTTATAGTAGTAGATATTAGAGTTCATATTTTTTTTGTCTAAGTGTATAAGTCAAAGTCACTAATGTAAACAGGATAAACAGGACACATGTTAATAACAGTGAATAGGATGGGATTTGTGCCCAAAATGTTATACCCTGTCTAGACTCCTTACCAATGACAACCAATGTCTATCCCTTTACTACGCACGGTAATGTTTATGCAGTGTTACTTTCCTGTGGTCTATGCGTCTCCTCCTAATTCACAAAGATGTGGATGAAAGAAGTGTACTGGAGTGTACTGGAGTACACTGGAAGTGTACTGGAGGTATTCTCCATATGTAACTCATAAATACAGTGCAGTGAATGGATAAGAAATTATCATGTTTAGCTTAAAAAAATTATAAACATTTTAGAAGCAAGATGTTCATTTGGGGAGGCATACTTGCAAAAACATCTAAATGTAATTTTCAAGCAAAACAGTTGTAATGCATGAGCGGTTTTGTGATTGTTTCATAGAATTATTGGTCAGAAATTCAGAAAGAGAGGAGAACTGAAGATGCAACCACAGATATAATGGGGTTGCTAAAACAACTAGGATAATGCCATTTCTGCTAGACAATGAAAGAATCGATATATTTCTTGCAATATCTACAGGGATCATTTGGCTTGGCTAAGTTGAAACAAGTAAAATGTCCTAACCTTATAACCTAATTTAATAATTTTTTATTTAAACAAAATGGCCATTTGTTTTGAAAATCTAATTTGCATTACAAAAGCACCTAAATTAAAGGGTAACTAGACAAACAAAAAACTACATTTATTTTATTTTTCCCAGACCTCAAAAGTTGTTTCCTGATGTGATTTAAACATTAAGGATTTAGAATGTGAATTAATTGACATTCTTCCATTTCATAATGTTTAAGTTATCATACACCGTATTCAGAGACAGAAAACATGGAACATAAATAAATAACCTCTGAAGCTACACGTTACACAGGTAGACTATTTTGGATTTTCATGTGGCTACAATCCTAGGACAGTAAATTTAGAAGCAGTTAGACATAGATATGCCAAGTCCAAGGTCCACTAGTGCCCCTAATGTTGCACAATTCGCAAATAGGTTTTACGTTTTTTTTGTTGCGGTAAAATAAACACAAATTATTGGGAACACAACACCGCCTAAGACATAAGCCTTTATGTCTTGCAAATGTGCCAGTTAAGAAGAATCATTGGTGTGCGTGTGTGCGTGCATGAAGTGCAAACCAAATTGTCAGGAATCTTAAAGCCAGAGACAGTTAAATTACATGGGGTCCTGTTGTAAGGGCTGTATTTTTACACTAAATTCAGAGGGTAGGACTTGGGTTATATGCCAGTCCCCCTTTTATGCCAGTAGGACACGCCTTGTGTGTGTGTGTGTGTGTGTGTGTGTGTGTGTGTGTGTGTGTGAGAAGGCATGCAGGCCTGTTATTTAGATGGCGCTTATGTCTCCTGATCTTATTTCATAAGAAGAGTGGAAAACTCCCCGTCAGCACTCTGCGCCTGGACGAGTCTCTGGAAGGAGATTAGTACACACATCTGCAATGGCTGTCCGTGTCTGCATAGAAATAAATGGACGTCTTTTGTTTGTTTTTTGGAGTATGCGCGAGTGCTTCGGAGAGATTCCAATAGAATGCGGGTGTGCTTGTGTGTTCATTTTTGTTTTTTCACAACCCATGTGAGAGAGAGACATGGAGAGTAAAATATTTCATAGTGGATCCCTGCACATCTGTAAATGGATACCTGCTGGGAAAGTATTGGCAGTACAGAAATTCCCCCTTCACATTCTAACAGGCATCTGAAACACATCGCTATGACTTCTCACTATATCTTAACAATGTGTACAATCTAGAAATCCTGGTCAAGGCCGCAGCTAACTGAAAAAATGAATACAAACTTTAAAATAATACTGAAGTCTGGCTAGGCCGAACCATTTGCACTGGAGGAAGACAGGGCCAGGTATAGCAGTGGGAAATACAATTCTATAAAATATGACTTGATTGCTCTACATTTTAAGTAACACCCACATAACGTTGTATTGCTGCTTCTTTGTACCTTCAGAAAGCATACAGACCCTTTTCACTTTCTTCATATATTGTTGCGATATAGACATTGTTGTCATGTATACTTGAGAAGCAGCTTTGAGTGTTCTTGGCATGTGCCCCTACCAGTTTAGAGTGTTCTTGGCATGTGCCCCTACCAGTTTAGAGTGTTCTTGGCATATGCCCCTACCAGCTTTGGGTGTTCTTGGCATATGCCCCTACCAGCTTTTGCAGCTTAGATTTGGGCAGTTTCTCCCATTCTTCCTTTTAAAGCTTATCAAGTTCTGTCAGACTGGATTGGGAGCCTTGGTGAACTGCTCTCTCACCAATAGATTTTATTAGGAGATTATCTCCAGGATGAAGAAAGGACACACGATTCATCTGAGCTCCATTTGGAGAGATTTCAGTTTTGTATTTTCAAAAGAATTGTCAGAAATTCCTGAAAACCTATATTTACTTATGGGGATCTGTGTGTAGATTGATGGCACTTTACAAAATTACAAACCCGATTCCAAAAAAGTTGGGACACTGTACAAATTGTGAGTAAAAAAGGAATGGAATAATTTACAAATCTCATACTTATATTTAATTCACAATAGAATATAGATAACATATTGAATGTTGAAAGTGAGACATTTTGTAATGTCATAGCAAATATTGGCTCATTTTGGATTTCATGAGAGTTACACATTCCAAAAAAGTTGGGACAGGTAGCAATAAGAGGCCGGAAAAGTTACATTTACAGATAAGGAACAGCTGGAGGACCAATTTGCAACTTATTATGTCAATTGGCAACATGATTGGGTATAAAAAGAGCCTCTCAGAGTGGCAGTGTCTCTCAGAAGTCAAGATGGGCAGAGGATCACCAATTTCCCCAATGCTGCGGCGAGAAATAGTGGAGCAATATCAGAAAGGAGTTTCTCAGAGAAAAACTGCAAAGAGTTTGAAGTTATCATCATGTGCATAATATCATCCAAAGATTCAGAGAATATGGAACAATCTCTGTGCGTAAGGGTCAAGGCCGGAAAACCATACTGGATGCCCGTGATCTTCGGGCCCTCAGACGGCACTGCATCACATACAGGAATGATACTGTAATGGCAATCACAACATGGGCTCTGGAATACTTCCAGAAAACATTGTCGGTGAACACAATCCACCGTGCCATTCGCCGTTGCCGGCTAAAACTCTATAGGTAAAAAAACAAGCCGTACCTAAACAGGATCCAGAAGCGCAGGCGTTTTCTCTGGGCCAAGGATAATTTAAAATGGACTGTGGCAAAGTGGAAAAGTGTTCTGTGGTCAGACGAATCAAAAGTTCATTTTGGGAAACTGGGACACCATGTCATCCAGACTAAAGAGGACAAGGACAACCCAAGTTGTTATCAGCGCTCAGTTCAGAAGCCTGCATCTCTGATGGTACGGGGTTGCATGAGTGCGTGTGGCATGGGCAGCCTACACATCTGGAAAGGCACCATCAATGCTGACAGTTATATTCAAGTTCTAGAACAACATATGCTCCTATCCAGACGTTGTCAGTCTGTTATAAAAAGAAGAGGGGATGCCACACAGTGGTAAACATGGCCTTGTCCCAACTTTTTTGAGATGTGTTGATGCCAACTTATCAACTTATTTTTCCCTTAAAGTGAAACATTTTCTCAGTTTAAACATTTGACATGTCATCTATGTTGTATTCTGAATAAAATTTTGAAATTTGAAACTTCCACATCATTGCATTCTGTTTTTATTCACAACTGTACAATGTCCCAACTTTTTTGAAATCGGGTTTGTACAAGACTGAATTACACTGAATTATAGACTGAATAACAAAATTCAGTCTATAAAAACAAAAGGTGGAGAAAGATATGGGGTCAGAATCGATTCAAATACACAGTGGCTATCAAAAGTATTTACCCCCTTGGACGTCTCTTCATTTTGTTGTGTTGAAAATGCATTTAATTAGGTTTTTTTTGCCACTGATGAAAAAAAAGTAATTACATTTATAAAACTGTATAAAATAAAATAATCACTACCTTCACTATACAAGGGATTTTCAGAAATCGATAGCTTGAGATGCCACCTTCCAAGGAAGCGTGCACCACATTCTCCATAAACCCCCAATGCAGGTTTGCAAGTGTGAAGACAATTGCGTCAGTTTCTGTGCCACACATTTCACTAGATTTTTCCACAATTGACGGATACAATACTGCATGGTACATCTCGAACACGCCAGTGTATAGAGAAAAGTTCAAACGCTATGGAACGTCATATTCTCTCTCTCTTATTGTAAATAAGCCCTGGGTATCTGGGAGCGCAGGCCACTAGGCAAATCTAAAGGAGTCTTTTACCATTATTTTACTGCTGAGCTTGGAATAATTGTGCAAGTTGCAACAACAGCCTGAGTGCTTCACAAAATTGGTCTTTATGGGAGAGTGGCAAGAAGACAACTCTCATCAAACCTCAGCTATAGTTTGCCAAGAAGAATTTATAAGACCAAGATGAAGAAGATTCTATGGTCTGATGAGATAAAATAACGCTTTTTTGGCTCAACACTAAGAGCTATGTTTTGAGCAAGCCTAACACTGTACACAATCATGAGAACACCATGAAGCATTGTGGTGGCAGCATCATGCTGTGTGAATGCTTCTTTGTGTGAAGCACGGAAAAGCTTGTGAAGATCGAGGGCAAGATGGATGTAGTAAAGTGCAGAGAAATCCTTGAACTAAACTTTCAAGAGACCAGGACCGGGGTCGACGATTTATCTCCCAGCAGGACAATGACCCCGAACATACAGCTAAAACCACACTGGAGTGACATAAAAACCAAAAGGTTCAATGTTCTGTAGTGGTCCAGTCAAAGCCTGGACCTCAATCCATTACAGAATATGAGGAGAAAGCTGAAAATGTATGTTCAACAAATGTCCCCATCCATCTTTACAGCTTGAGATATTTAGCAAAGAATGGGCAGAAATTCTACTGTATAAAACGTATCCAAATACAGTGGGGTGAACAAGTATTTGATACACTGCTGATTTTGCAGGTTTTCCCATTTACACAGCATGTAGGAGTCTGTCATTTTTATCATAGGTACTCTTCAACTGTGAGTGAAGGAATCTAAAACAAAAATCCAGGAAATCACATTGTATGATTTTTAAGTAATTAATTTGCATTTTATTGCATGACCTAAGTTTTTGATACATCAGAAAAGCAGAACTTAATATTTGGTACAGAAACCTTTGTTTGCAATTACAGAGATCATAAGTTTCCTGTAGTTCTTGACCAGATTTGCACACACTGCAGCAGGGATTTTAGCCCACTCCTCCATACAGACCTTCTCCAGATCCTTCAGCTTACGGAGTCTCTACCAAATACTGACTAAACAGGGTGAATACCTATGCAATCAAACATTCAGTTTTATCTTTGTAGTTAATTTAAAATAATCTCTAGATTACATTTTTCACTTTGACATTAATCGTATTGAGTGGATCAGTGGACAAAAACTCCTGATTAAATCCATTTGGATATAAACATTCAAAATGTAATGAAATGTGGAAAACTCCAGAGGGAGGGAATACTTTAATGAGCCACTGTTTTTACATACCTACAACATTCAAACTGCTACACCTCCCTATATACTCTCCCTCCCTATACCCTCTGTAAGAGTTGTTGGGTTAGAGATCCAACCAATGCATGTTTGAAGTGTTATAATGTGAATAAAAAGCCTTCGTCCAGCCATCTATATCCTGGGGACCATTCAGACTGACAGAAATCAGGCTGGTGTTAATGGAACATAATGCTGAGAGAAGCTCTCATCTCAATCCTGACCGCTGTTCCCACACACACTGGGAGTGACAGGCCCATTGTGTGCGCGCGCGTGTGTATATATATATATATATAAAAAAAGATATTGCGCATTTAAGGGTTTTTAGAGAACTGGATTTGTAGAAGGTAGATGTAATGGCCAACGTGGGCGGATGAACACAACAACTAGAGCTGATGGAACTGGTCTCATTAAAAGCTTCTGTACTCTTCTATAAAACTCTGTTTTTAGCTAGACGCTGAACATCAGCCTGTCACGCCTGTACTCCTGTCCAATACAGGAAGAGTGGAGAGAGAGAGAACCCCCACTCCTACCACTACAAAGCCCTCCAATGCCAAGAGGAAACCACAGAGAACAGCCCCCTCGGCCAGCTGATCTTGAAGATCACAAACCAATACCAACCCAATAAAACATCAGAACAGCACTCAGACAATCTGGTCCAATCAAATTATTACAAAACAAAAAGAAAAGTATATAACTTATTTGAAAAACACCACAAAAAACTCTAAACAAAAGAAAAGCTATTCTAGGAGAAAAACCCAGTTGTGCCATTTTATCTGCAAAATATGTAGCTTCCTGCCAAACCCACAGTGACAATCCGCTCAATAGTGATTCAGGATTATGAATGAATACCTGTATCTGTGACCTTTCCACTATTCATATGTTACTCTGATGTTGTTCACTGTTTTTTTTTGTTTGTTTTGCTTTTAATATATATTTTTGGTTGCTTTGGCAATGTATGTAGTGACACAGTCTGTATAAAGCCATTTGAATTGAACTGAACTGAATTGAGAGAGAGGGAGAGAGAAAGGTGGAGAGAGAGAGAGAGAGAGAGGTAGAGAGAGAAAGGGAGTGAGGGAGAAAGAGAGATAGGAGAGAGAGAGGTAGAGAGAGAGAGGAGAGAGAGAGAGGAGAGAGAGCACTCAGCCAAGTTGATGAAGTGGGCCTGAGAATGTACATTAAGTATCTAGTTAGGGGGAAAAGAAACAAGTAATGATGACTGTAAAGCCTCCACCATATTCTATTCAGACCACCTCTTCTTGAACTGTACCGGATTCAGAGTAGTGATCACCACGCGCTACACTTCCATCCAACAACAACGGAGAGATAATGGAAGCGCTTTTCTCATCTCTCCAAATGGCTAATTTAAAACAGATGGATTGGGGTAAAAAAAAAAAAAGAGAGCAAACCTGTGCATATTTTGTCTCTTTTCCAAAATGTGTCCTATGTTGTAGTCTTGTTCTGATGAAAAAAGGCTAAACAAAAATACTGATCAGCATTCACGGAATCTCTCAGCCAATAGTAAAACAAGTCCATACTGGCCATGACACATTTTCAGAACTTTAGTCGGCAGTCACACACAGGGTTGAGGCAAAACATGAGGAAAACACACGTGAATTACACACATGCAGGACTACCCCCAGTCACACATAGGGTTGAGGCAAAACATGAGGAAAACACACGTGAATTACACACATGCAGGACTACCCCCAGTCACACACAGGGTTGAGGCAAAACATGAGGAAAACACACGTGTGGTATAGGCCCAAAACGGAAAAAGGGTGCAAATGGTTGGTCTAACTGACATTGAATCACATACACTGCAGCAGCACGAGCTGGAATCTGGCCAACTGCTAATTCAACACTCTCCTCATCTTTCCTCTTTATTTACTTTAAAATATAAAGATGCAAATCAAATTCTCTATTGACATGTGCAATATTCATTTCCTAAGTGCATGGAATATTTTGAAACCCTTTTCAGCCAGGAGTAAAGTCTGTTTATGTAGTTTATTCTATTTACTTGCTGCTGCTTCCTGCTTCCACACCAAGCTCTGTCCCCTTCCACTTCCTCGCTGTTAAATTCCCTATTATCCTACGGGTGGTTCTGTTAGGTCAAATAAAGTAAAGCAATTATTTCAAACAAGAATGATGCCGCTTTCCACTCTGCTTGTCAAGTAACTGGACCGGCTTGCCGGAACTGTAAAATGTTGGGGGACGGTGGAATAAAACAAGTTACAGGCAGAAAGGGTCCTCAGGTGTTGTTTATATTGACAGTTTATTTTTTTCTTTTGACTGTTGAATGTTCTTTTCAAATAAACACCAGGCAAAAGCAAAAACGTACATTAATCCAATGAACCGAAAAAAGCATGTCCAAGCGGATCTTATGTCCAAGCGGGGAAAAATAGCTAAACAAAGCACTTCTAATGCTGTTTTCTATTGTAACAGACAGGAGGGCACTTGCATTATAAACTGAAGTGAGTAAAGTAATACCAGGGGGCTTTACTAATGCACAAACAGGGAATGTTATTCTAACCCAACATTAAGCAAAAACAGGATTGTTCGGCGCCATGGAAATCATTGCTAGTAGCTGCTGCCTTGTGCAGCGTTTTAGTTTCCATTCTGTGTGAGTTCTCTCTCCCTTCGCTGTTCGCCTGCACCTGTTTTATGAAGGACAGGGAGAGAGCAGATGAGAGCAGATCCCCCAGGTGCTCCCCATACTCTCGCGCCAGTCGGGTGCTGCTGCTGGGTCATACGATCCGACTCTCACAGTCAGTAGAAGTCTTCTATTTCCATGATTCCAACAGTTCACCTATTTAGTATCTATACCTTGATCTGTACCGCACCATCATATTTGGTCAAAGGTCCCGTGAAACCCTATTAAGTAGTGTGTACAATTACTACTGAACTTACTAACAGGGCACAGGTCTTTTGCCCTGTTAGTAAAATCTGAATTCTGAATAGATTTAGTAATTCATATAAGACAGAAATTAGAACAATGGCGATTATTGATTCATCTCAAGGAAATACTTTTGAGAATCGATTGGGGCTCTTGGGCAGAACAATAAGACACAAGATTTCTGCACACAATCAACATTTAACAATGAATCAATATTTACAACAGGAAATTATAAAAGACAAACCTGGATACATCAAAATACTAGGAGACTTGTACTCAGTCTGTGGGTGAAGTATTTGATCCTTGGCTTGGCTGCGTGGAAAGAAACGTGTCTTCTGGATCAGAGTTGAGCCCTGGTACTCGTTGCTTACTGATAGGAGAGATAACTCTGTGTGTTTACTTGTCATTTCTCTGTTGCTTTCCTCCTCTGGTGGTCTGTTTTGGGGGTTTAGTTAACTTTTGGCTCTTGGCTTGTATAAGGTTGTCATCTCCTTCTTTCCTTGAAGAAGGTTATCTGGTTAAGTGGACTAGTATCAGTCATCATTTCATCTCCACTGAGGCAGTGTAATATAGCTCTTCACCCCAAATGATGTCCTCGGGTAGGTAGGCTTTGCCTAAAAGCTATGTTTCCTATTTGAGTCCTTGGAATATAAACTTTCCCTGTCTGGTAAGTTGGCAAGTTCTTGCTGTTGAAGGCACAGGTCTAAGCCATGCATTTGGCTGAGTGAAAACAGAGGTTCTCCTCTTCACTGTAATTTTATCTGGAGCTGTTGATATGGAGAGGAAGAAAAGTAATGATTTACATGACGTTTGAGTTTATATAGCCATGTACCGGATGATAAGCCAAGAGGGTTGTGGGCCCTAACTGAGGGACATGCCTCAACTTAACTAGCCCCAGCATCCACTGTCCAGGCGTCTTTTCATAGACTACATAAGGCAAAACAACATTTGGCTACAAAAG